>NC_080203.1:47989005-48290195 GCF_030028045.1 Hippopotamus amphibius kiboko | reverse complement strand
TAAATCATACTATGCCACTCCTTCACTTACAACTTAGTAATAGCTTTTTATTGCATTTATATTAATCCAAAATCCTTAACAGGGAGTGCAAGACCCCTAATGATCTGGTATCTGCCTGTCTCTCCAACCTCATTTCCTATCCCTCTGCTCCTCACTTACTAGGTGCCAGCCATCTTGGCCTCCTTTCTCTTCTTTGAGCACTTTTATCTCTTTCTAAACTCAAGGCCCATATATTGACTATTCCTTCTTCATGAAATGGTCATTCCCAGGCTCTTCATGTGGCTAGCCTCTTCATCCTTTAAGCCCCAACGTCAGCATCACTCCTCAGAGGCCTTTCCGAACCATCCTTTCTAAATAAAGAAGCCCTTCAATTATTCTCTATTTATTTACTTTATAAATGTTTTATATTTATTTTTAACTTGTTTATTTATTCATTCATTTTTCCCCTCCCCTACTAGAATGTAACTCCACAGGGTGAGAACTCTGTTTTGTTCACTGTGAATACCCCACAAATATTGTAGTGCCTGGTACATATCAGGAGCTCAATAATTATTTGTTGAATAAATGAATGGATAGATTGATGAATGAATGAATGAATGAAACCTTGTACTGAATACCTTTACTGTTCTAAGTGCTTCACAAACACCAACTTATTTAATTCTCAGGATAAGACTTTAAAATATCTTTTATTTTTCACTGTACAAAAGAAGAAATTGAGACTCAAAGAACTACATAATTTACCAGGATTACACAGCTAGGCAGAGCCAGCATACAAATCCCAGTCTTCTGACTCTAAAAGTCTTGTGCTTTCTGTTTTAGCAAAATTCACTCATTCATTCATTAAACAGTTATTGAACATCTATTTTGCACCTCTGTGCCAGGCCCTGGGGATAGAGAAATGAATAAGACACCACCTCTGCTCTGCACAGAGTTTTCATTCTAGTTGTGGATACAGGTAAGTAACCAGATAATTACACTAGTGGCAATAAATGCTACATTAGCTATCCTAGGGAAGGGAGAGGCAGTAGAGTGTAGGCTTTGGAGCCTGAATTCCTGGGTTTAAATTCTAGCTCTGGCACTTCCTAACTTTGTAACTTTTGACAAGTTGCTTAACCTATACCTTAACCAATGCCTCAGTTTCTTTATCTGTAAAATGGGAATTACAATAGATAGAGTGCTAATATTACAAAATGATTGTGACGATTAAATGAGTTAATACATGTAAAGTGCCTGGCACCTAGGAAGCACACAATAAAATGTTAGCTGTTGTTAGAGGTGCTTAAGAGGGGAGACAAGACCAGTGGAGCAGTGTCCATTGATAGCTTCCTGGAAGAAGTAAAGATGTCTGAGCTGAGCTTTGCAGAAATAGTAGATACAGTGGTCAGCTAAGTTTAGAAGGCTAGGAATGGCATTCCAGGTAGAGGAAAACATTCAAAGGCCCTTTTCCTGCCAGCCTATTTCAAGCTCATCAGCCTAATCACAATTTATTCAGAAACCTGACACTGTGAATCCTGTTCTTTCTTTAAGCTAAAATGGCTTTCACACATATCATGTGATTTTAGTGATGCCCCCAGAGTCCCAAAGATATATAAAATGAGGCTAAAGAGAAAGGCAGAAGCAGCAGGAGTTCTGAATAAGCTGGCGGGCATGGAGAAAGGCAAGACATGAAGAAGCATACTCTGTACACACTGGTCTCTGTCCAAATGCCTTGCAAATGGGAAGGTGGCCGAGGAAAACAGGGAGACAGCTGGAGAAGAAACCGAAGGCTCAAGGGAGGAGACTGCTGCTCAGTTAAAACAATTGGGGCTGGTGAAGAAACGAGAGGTGGAAGCAGAACAAATATAAAGTGAATTTAAAACTCCACAAAGCATGCACTCCCAATGAAATCAGTTTTATGCAGTTTCCAGGCAAAGTCCTAGCCATCATTTAAAGAGTTCCTTTCAATCACATTTGCTGTGCAGGCAGCCCGCTGAGAAGAGCAAGCTGCTGCTGCTGTGCTGTGGTTGTAACTTCTGTAGAGACATTTCTGGAGGAGCACCGTGGATGAGCCAGATGAAAGACTGCTGGCGGGCCAAGGATACCTGCCCTTGGCTTCAGTTCACATCAGAGAGTTGAAGGGGAAAAGGAAGCAACCACCCTGCAGCTCAGTTTGTAACTGAAGAGAGGCAAACCTGATGTTTGGCATTCTAAGCTCACAAAGAGAATTTTTAATGTCTCCTGATGCTTCTTGCTTGACAACATCTGCAAGAATTGGCCAACGCAATGTGACATTTTTGTATCTAGAATCAGGACATAATTCCTTCCTGGAGTCCTTGCTCTGTTTCCCTGGGATGTGGCAGGGTTTGATGATAATGGTGGTGGTATTTGGAGCCTGCCTTGCTTTTTATGCATTCATGATTACAGTTTGTATGCAAACTTTATAGCATTCCCTCGCCTTCTGAAAGCAGCTGGAGGAGTTGTGAGCCATGGTGGGGAGAAAGGAGGTAAGTACACAAGCTTCCCAAGTACTAAAGACTTGTAAATCCAGAACAGGATCTTAGAAGCCATCTGTTTTCTAGGGAAGAAAGTTACACCTAGATTGGGCATATGAGTTCCCAAAATCAGACAGTGAGTGACAAAGCCCTGATCCAGTTTCAGTGTTTTGTTCAACCTGAGGGACGCATTGGCCCGAATGTGGTTTCTTTAATACAGCTAAGCACAGTTTTAAAAATAGAAGCTATGTGATTCATGTTAATTCTCTTGATTTTGCTGCAATATATTATTATTCTGTCAAGAGGGTCCAGAGAAAAGAATGCAATTTCTCATGCCAACAGGTTACTGACCTGCATGATTTCTGTGTGGCACAGATATTTTGAAGGCTGCTGAGAGGAAAATTCAAAAGAATTAAAATAACCTTCTTAACTGCAAAACAAACCAGTCCTTTTTTCATTGCTTCCTAGGCCTTTCAGCATGAGAACGCCAAAGGCCTTTGAACAGTTCTTACACTCCTCAACAAATCAGCCAAATTGATTTGCTTCTTCCACCCCTTGGTACCTCATTCTCTTTCCCCCTCTTTTCCAACATTCCCCAAGCCAGCTACTGGTTCATTGCCCTCGCCTTCCTCCAAAGTGCTCTCGCTAACCAGTACCCCATGCCCCCAATTTTTATTAAGCACTTTCTGCACGCCAGGTACTATGTTAGGTAATTTACACATGCTTTATCACTTAACCCCCAAAGTTCCCTCTAGGCCTCCTGCCCTTACTCCCAGCAATCAGGCAAAATTTTCCTATCCCACGTCCCGTGCTGTCAGGGCTTTACTTCAATTGCCAAGGTAACAGCTAGTCATCTGACAAATTAATCAGTGCTAAGATGTTAAATGACACCCTTCAAAGCACACTATGTAGACATCTGTAAACCACCCCCCCTTCCCATTGGCCATATTGAAAGCCTATGGTTTGCCCAAGGGTCTAATTCAATACTCTTTATAATAATAATACCCTCTATTTCTAAAGCTTGTAAAAGCCCTTTCATGTAATTACTGAATATTATCCCTTAGCTGTGTTGAGGTGTTAATGAGGAAGTTATCCAACTGCCTCATAGTACAAAGCCATCTTTAAGGTGCTCCTAAACTGCTGCAAATTGCAGCCCTAACCTGCTGTTTCTTCTGAGGCCTTGGTCTTGCTCTGACAAATCCTGTCTCACTGACATAGGAAGTCAGAATGCCCTAGGCCATCTAGGGGTTGCGGGGAGGAGCAGAGGAAGTAAGAAAAAGTCCAGGAAAGTCAGAAGTGCTGAGAACATGATCTTCTGTGTCCCACAACCTAATTTCTGTAGGGGTCTGAACCTCAGGCCGCACCTCTAGCCCAGCCACTCCTGGAAGCTGCTGCAGCCCACACCAACTCCCACCTCAGGCTAAGGGGCCCACCTTTAATCTCTATCCCCTCATCTGTCACCAGCACAGTCTGGGTTAGGGAGGCAGTCTGGGTTAGGGAGCAGTGTCATGGGAAGGCCTGGAAGTAGGCCTTTCCATGACACTAAAATAGTGTGGTTGCCCCCTCAGAAAGGGCATTCCTCAAGGAAGCTCTGTGTAACCCCAATACCACCACCACTGGTCTGACAGTGGGAGCTTCCTGAGGGTGAAGCGATGTCTCTTATAGTGGGTGAACACCTGACAAGAAGAAAGGGTAACAAGAAACATTGAGGTTAGAAGTCAGAATGGCAAAGCTAGAAGAAAATTTTGAGATCATCTAGATCAGTGGATCTAAAACATTAGCAAAACAGAATTACCTGGAGAACCCATTAAAACACAAATTTCTGGGCCCTACCCTAGAGTTTCTAATTCAGTACAATTACCACTTTTAACAAGTTCTCTGATGATGCTGAAGCTTCTGGTCCAAGGATCACACTTTAAGAACCACTATGCTAGTCTACGCTACACATTTCACATATAAGGAAAAGGAGTCCCAGAGAAGGAAAATAATATCTCCATTTTACTGATGTGGAAACTAACGAATGCTTTAGCAAGTTGCCCAAGGCCACACAACTAGTAAGTGGTACTGACTTTTAAATCATGGAGCCCAGTGCTAGAATCTCTACTCTTCACTTTGCTACCCCTCCCTCTAAGGATATGGCTTTTGGAGTCCTGGCTCTGCCATTTTCCAACTGTGTGACCTTGAGTAGGTTACTCCATCTACAAAATGAAGGTAATAATGATATCTGTTTCCTGGAGTTATTGTGAGAACACAGTTAGAAACTATATGTAAAAACACATATAGATAAACTGTTAGCCCTGTATCTCACCATCGTAAGTGCTACTAATGGCAGTTACCATCATCATCATGGCTGAGGTTGTTTTTGTTATTAGTTGAGGAAAGCTGGGGACACCTTTTCTCTTGCCTTCATATTCCCAAGTAGAGGAACATCAATGAGCATAAGACTGTTGACTTTTCTACAGCCTCTCATCTCCTCCTCCTCAAGAGAAGGAATTCCGATTGGTAGATTTGGGAGCAGGAACAGACCACATGTGGCCTATCTACTTTTAGAGGGAAGGAACTGTGTTCCACTCACTGCCATAAAATCCCTCTTGTGGGCAAGACCTATAGTTTTCTTGCATTTCTTGGGTCTAGTTGGGTATCTCTGCCTAATTCTGAAGGTTAGAATTAAGAAAGCCACTGGGCAAACATGTCTAAGCCACCTTCTCTAGCACTTCCATTAGAAATAAAGTTCTTTTGATCTCTACCTGCTTTACTTCTTTGTCTCTCTCAATCAGTTCACAACCAGAGGAAGAAAAGAATGGATGCCATTTATTCGGCCACCACAAACCTCCACATTCTGATTGCTTATTTGTGTGAGTTAGTGAAAGAGCTTTAACTGAAGCTGACTCTGCAAACTCCTTCTCCAGGGCTTATTAACTATCCTGGTTTCATTATATTGAAAATGCCTTCAGGGTTGCATTTCATTTACTTCATATTTTGTAGCATTCTATTGTGGTATAACATATACATAAAAGTGCACAAATCACAAGTGTACAGCTCATTGAATTTTCACAAACTGAACACATCCTTGTAACCAGCACCCAGATCAATAATCAGCATATCATAAACCCTCTCATGCCTCCCTCCAGGCACTACCCCCACTTATTTCCTTCTTTTTTTAATAGAAAGATAAAACCTTCCATCAGTGAGCAAATTATTTACATGCCCTACCATCACATAGTCTTGGGTTGAATTAGGAAATCAAATCAGCCCTCTCAATCTTCATTTGAATAAACAATCTCCTTTCCACAGCTATGTAATTCGAGCATCATGTAAATGCTTCCAGCATCATGTAAATACATCCTGTGCATTCACTGGAATGGCCAATGCAAGATTCAAAGCCATGCAAACATCTTCCCTTCATCATTTTCATTGGAAGCTGCAGTTCATTCAAGAGTGACTCCAGCTGATGGACCAGGAAATAGCCTCAAGTACAAAGGAAAATTGATTAAGATTCCTTAAGTTGGAGAGGGTATGGGCTGAGGACTGCCATCCACCTCCTAAACATTCCAGATCTTGTAGTCATGCAGACTACCCCTACCTCAACACTCTACACATTTACAGTCACACACACACGTACACGCACACACACATGCATGCACGCATGCACACACAGATGGGGTAGCGACTACTGAACTAGAACCTTGTGTCATGTACAGACTGGCATTTAGTAAGTGCTTTTGTCATGAAGGATATTGATTATTTAAACTCCATCCATCCTCAGAGTTTAAGATTCACATTTGGGATCGTAAACCATCAAGTTTATTCTCAGAAAATCCTTCCATTAAGATCTGGGTGGAAAAAGTAGTTAAAGGCACTGGTGGCTCACTCTTATCCTTAGAAAAAAGCCAGATCCTTCATTGTGACCTACAGGGATCTTTCATGATCTACTCACTCTCTCACACTCTCTCTCCCTCCATCCCCGGTTATACTGGCTCTCATCCTTTTCCCTGCTGTACTTCTGTCTGAAATGCTCTTTATTCCTGATCTTTGCAGGCCAACTCCTAAGTCATTCTAGACTCAGCTTCAATGTCACTTTCTCAGAGAAATCACCAGTGACCACCTCCCAATCAATTTCTCCTTATTTTATTTTCTTCAAAACATTTATGACTACTAGAAAATTACATTTTGTTACTTGTGTACATGTTGATTGTCCCATTCACTAGGAGATAAGGTCCTAGGAGGTATGAGCAGGGATTTCATCTGACTGGTTTACAAGTCACTTTATTCCAGTATACAGAGCTTTGCTTGGCACATTGTAGATACACAATAAATATTTCTTGAATGACTGCATGGATGAATTACTCTAAACTCTCTGTAGGCCCTGAAATCACCAGATGTAATTCATGCCATCACCGCTTATTAGTCTCTGGAAAGTGTAGACTTTGAAATCTATAATCTAGGATCAAATGCTGGGCTTTCCCCTTACTAATAAAGCTGGGTGAAGTTGGGTAAGTTTCTCAGCCTCTCTGAGCCTGTTTCCTCTTTTTTAAAATTATCATAATCTTTACCTCACATAGTTGTTGTGATGATTAAATCCTGTAACATAATTAAAGCCCACAACACAGTGGGCTAGAACATAGATCTCAATACAGTCTCACCCCTTCCTCCCAAACCATCCCCTTGCTATAATATTCCTTTCCATATGCCTTGATTGTTCTTTTTGTCCAGGTGTGTGTAAATATTCTTGCCTCTCTCTACTCTTCCTATGCTCACAAAATGTCCAAACCAAGCAACTAAAGCTACAACCAAAACTTTTGATGCCTGCTAAGGCCACGTGGAAGAATCACCATTTAAGCTCCTGGTCTGTCGCTTCCTGCCTATCATATGTCTCCTTCCACTGCCTCCTGTTATTGTGAAGAAATCAAGCTGAAGTGCTATAAGTATGGACTTTAAGTCATAATAAACCATTCAGATGTCGAGTCCTGATCTGCCAATCTGAGGGAAGAGAGATTGATTAGAAGGTTTAAAAGCTTCACTTATCATTTTAGAGTTTCTTTCTTTCTTTCTTTCCTACTTTCTTTCTTTCTTTCCTATTTTCTTTCTTTCTTCTTTCTTTCTTAAGAAAGATCGGAAGATGTATCATTCTCCATTCTCCTCTCCTTGAAAGCTAAGTGAGTTAACATCAAAGGAATGTCCACTACAACTCTACTAGGGAAAACTTTAGTCACTGTGGAGTAAGCACTAGAAGCTACTGTGGAAGTCATCTAATTCAATCCCTTCATTTTACAGAAGAGTCAAGACCCACAGACGAACTGTGTCACTTGCTCCAGCTCACAGGGAGTTAATGACAGAACCAGAGCAAAGTCCCAAGTCTTCTAACCCTTAGTTTGGTGTTCTTTTCACTCGGCATTTCAAAGAAAGGATCTGAGCAGCTGATTCAAGCCTTCACAGAGAGACTGAGTGCACGTGTCTTCCTTTTATTTGTCATAGATACTTAGAAATGGTAAGAAAATGCACCAATCAAGGTCCTGAGAAGAAATAAGCAACCACACTCAAATTGAGTAATTTGAGGAGAGTTTAATAAAGGGATTATTTACAAAGGTGAGATAAACCACAGGAAGAGATAATGAAGTACTGGAAGGGATGAGAGGGGAGTTACCACCTCAGGCCTGAAAGGGCAACAGGAAGAAGCTGCTCCCAGAAGAGGAGAGAGAGGGTTCCATGGAGAGGGCTTCCTGTGACCTTTCCTTGACGGACCTAATCAGCTTACAGCATCCTGCAGGGAAGTAGTTGGAGCAATAAATATCCCAACAAATATCTCAACTTCACTTTCCTCCCTCTGGCTCTCCCACTAGTGTTCTCCATTGGTCTAATCCACACAGAAACCAGAGGAAAAGGAAGCCCGGTGAAGGAGTCAGTCTTGATGTGCCCTATCACATCTCAGATATTAGATGTTTTCAGATTGTATTTATCCCTCACAACAAATCTTTGCCATACATAGGATTTTCCCCATTTTACCAATTAGAAAACTGACGCTAAAATGAGGAGGTAATTTATTCAAGGTCACACAGCTAGTATTTGAACCCAGGCTTATCTGACTGCAAAGTCTGTGCTCTTAACTACCTCTCAGTATTGCCTTGATAACAGTCAGAAATATAGAGCAGGCCTCTCCTGTGTCCCAGCAGGTTAGAAAAAGGGGAAAGAACCATGGGGTAAATACTATCCAAGCAACCTCAAATATGTTAAGAAAACTACACCTACCTTCTTCCTTAACTATCTTCTCTGAAGTGCCTAATCTTTATCACCCTCCCATTTCTATAAACCCCTACTAAGATGTTGTTAATGGAAACTATTTTGTTAACTAATAATTTAGTATTAACTGATACAATCATAAGGTGTAACTACTTCCAGAGAAATCTGCCTTTTTCTAGAGAACTCCTCTATTATCATCTCACTTCCTTTCATACATTTCTCAGAGTAAATATATAAAAAGGAAGAAAATTCACAGAAGCAGACTGCAGAATATTGGTTGCCAGGGCTGGGGGATGTGGAAAGTGGTGAGATGTTCATCAAGGGTACAAAATTTCAGGTACAGGTGAATAAGTTCTGATGATTTAATGTACAGCATATTGGCTAAATATATTAAACAGCATGGTTAATAATATTGTATTGTATACTGGAAATTTGCTAACAGAGTAGATCCTAAGTGTTCCCTCAAAAAAAAAGGTAACTATGTGACATGATGAATGTGTTAATTAGCTTTATTGTCGTAATCATTTTATGATGTATATAAATATCAAATCACATAGTACACCTTAAATATATACAATTTTATTTGTCAATTATACATCAGTAAAGCTAGAAAAAATAAATTAAAAGGAAGACTTGGAAAAATTAATAAAGAGGAAGACTTGCTGCTGAGTTAGAAAGGCAGATGAGCCTTGCCTTAGTCTATAAAGTATTGGGGAATGTATTTGTTAAAAGAAGTACAAATTTACACACTCTGATCCAGTTACAAAAAAAAAAAAACCTTAATTTTCTATATCTGATTTCATGTTGTTCTAGAGCCTCAATTTTCCCAGTATCTTTCAGGTTAATACTCAGTCAATTCAAAGTTCAAACCTCCTATTAGGGCTGCCTCTATCTTCTCAAAATATCTTCACTTCTCCTTCCCCAAGATGGTATCAGGGTGCAAAGGGAAGCTTATATAGCCTCATTGCACTTGAGAAGGAACCTCTGTGCTTCATGTTGGTATCTGGACTCTTTCCGACCTCTGCTGAGATGTCCCTAACCATGCTTGATCATCATGAGTCTTGCACAGGTATCCACTACACAGTGTCTCAGGGCCACCTGGCCTTTGAAGAATGATGCTTGAACCCCCTGCTAATGATCATGAGCCTTGCCATTACTCTGGTGGTAAGGTTCCTGCACTCAGCTCCCTCCTCTTCCTGACCCCTGGCCTCTTCTAATCCACCTGCCCATTCTTCATTCTTGCATCTCCCGCCAGATCATGTGAGAATTTAAGATCTCCTTTACAGCCCTCCAGGACCAGGTACATTATATCCCCACTATACCCACAATGCCATTTCTACTCTACTGTGGCTACTCTGTGTTGATATGGGGCACCATGTGATCCTCTCCAAGAGTTATAAACAAGAAGGGCAATACCAGCTTTTTTTGTGGCCCAGAATGTGGGGTCAGCATCTTAAACCTAAGCACATTCTTTCTCAAATATCTCCAAGGTCCCCTGAGCACCAAAACAACTTTCAGTTTCCTGAGTGGCAGAAACTTCCCTTATGTTGATTGGTATAATTCATCCTCTTTACACAATGGCTGGTAGTGAAGTACTATTTTCAGACCATCACATTTTGCTCTTGGTACATAAAGAGAATCTACCCTCATCAAAGTCTGGCTTTTGAAACTATTATCTCACAATGCACTCAAAAAATTACAGTTTGAAACTCAGAGTTGAGCAATGATACATTTGTTCCAGATCATATCTGTCTTCCCCTGAAGTAATAAGCCCAATGATTCAATGAGAAGGAGGAGTATACACGGCAAGGAAATACTATCAGGAGCAATTGGCAACAACAACTGGTTTGATATTTTAAAAAATATACAGAGTGCACATTCATTCTTCTATTTAGACAAAAAAAATATTTAAAGCACCTACCATGTTAAAGCCACCCACTGTTCTGGATGACTGTATATAATGAAAAACAACAAACACCCCAAATCAATTTCTAGTATCACAAATTTACTATAAAAAATTATTTCCAAACTATGGGCAATCATCTTGGGCTATTTGCAATACAATGACACATCAGCATGGCCAATCCTTTCTTCATCGGGTCAACCCTTTCTTCATTGGGTCTGAGAATAGAATATAGTGGTTAATTGTTTTTTGTTTGGGTAACTTGGGGTTAACCTGAAACCCTATTTTTTTTTCAAAATTTATGGCTGGAAATCCTATGAGTCCAATTTCCTGCCTTAGTGAATACAGTAGAGTAAGTTACATTAGTGAACAAAATTTAATATTTGAAGATTGAAGATTTTGCTGGGTCTTGGAGTCTTCTTTCCAACCATAGATGGCATCAGCTCAGTTTAGTGATGCAGTTGTAAAAGGCTTAAGAGATTGTGTTTAACTCATAGTGAACCCACAATACACTGGAAATGCTGTTTTAAAAAAAAAAAAACCTGAAACATGGTTATCTTTTGATACACCTCTTTCTGCAAAAATACAATTCAGGAAAGAGTTTTATTAATTAAGAGTCGGTTAAAGAAAGTTATATTACTTGTTTGAAACTCACTGAAATGAGATTTTAAACTACATTAAATAAAATTTTATTTCAACTGATGCTGCAAACTTCTTAGACATTCCAGTAAGCTTTCTTCTTATTGAAAGATCTTTAAGATTGCTCACCACTATCATTTTGTTTTATTGAGCCTAGAATGCAGTGGGTTTTGTATTTCCAAATATGTCTTTAATAAAGTGCTTGCAAGCTTTTCACGGGAGAAAACTACTTATTAGGGCAGTGACGTTATTCTCAAATTTTTTCTGATTTTATTGTCCTGCCCCCACAGTGTTCAGAATCAGTACAATTCTTGCTCTAATTTGAGAGAAGCTGTCATTAGTTAAAGGGATTCTCTACACAGGTCACTGGGAGTGTGTTTTGCCCTTCCTCTCTAAGAGAATAATTACATTTTCTACCTAATGAAAAGCTTGTGGTTAAAAAGCATCTCAAGTTGTAGCCAGGCAAAACATGAAAGGAAGAGCCACTTACATGAATATATGAGATTTCATATCTCTTTTATTTTAATTGTTAAACAAATTTTGAAGATTTGAAAAGGGCTAGTTTGACAGACCCAGAGCAAAAGCCTTTGCTTATTAACAGTTATAGTCTTAACCTATTGAAAAAAAAATATGAGGCCAAAACAGAGAGCAACTCTGGGGTTTCTTAGGAATGAGAGTATGATATGTAGGGGATGAAACATTGCCTAGTGGTTAAGGCAATTACCTTCATCAAGGGGAGAGCAAAATACCCCTATTTTTCTTCCCATTTCCTTCCCCAAAGCTGGTAAATATTGTCCTTATATCAAACAGATAGGCATGCAGATAAGAGAAATATTCTCATCTGAGCTCAACCACCACTCCCTCATTCCAGGATTTCTTGTGAAAAATGACAATAACTGATTTATGTGCATAAAGGGTGGGCCACTCCCAGATGACAATGAAGGAGGGTTCAAGAATGTACTGGAGAATGTCAGAACAGTAGCAAGGACATTTCTAGCAGTAGCAGAAACAGGGAAGGCTGAGTGGTGTACGGATGAACGCCAGCCAGCTGAAGCCAAGAGGCCCAGCACAGTGTTTGTCTGCTAATCACATTCAAACATACATCTTGCCAGAAAGCCACATCCCAAACTCTCCAAATAATGCTTGCTTCAGGGGTCAATTTTTCCAAGAGCTTTCCGTGAAAAGATTTTAAATGGAAATATAAGCTTCATGTGAGCAATAAGGGAAAAAAATGTAAATCTCTTCTCCACCTTGCTCTCACTTTTCCTGCTGTGTTTTAAGCAAAAGAAAAACTCATCAGAAGTGACGCCAAAGCCCAGACTCTGACCTCCTTAGATCCTGCTCCCTCTAATCAGGCCACAGTTGACTGACAGTCAGGAAATAAACTCTTCTTTGAAGGTACAGCAGAGCAGGTTTATAATAAATGACTAATATGATCTAATCTTCCAACAATTTCGACAGTTTTCAATTCTGGAAGATTCATATATGTCTGTTTAACTTCCTGATTCTGTCCTGTGACTGTTGATTGAATTATCCTTCAAGATTCAATCTTCTCAAATATTGCAACATCTTTCATTATCAAACTTTAGTGTAATATCAGGATCTGCAACATGCTCAAGCCCCATAGTATCCATCTGGGAAACACTGAAAGCCAAAGAACAAACCTAACAGTCAAAGCCTTATTGGTAGGAGGAGTAAATAACCACTTAATCCAATTATCAAATCCTCATTGAACTTCTACTAGGTGTGCCAGCCACTGTGTTTAGTATTGCGGGTGGCACAATCATCCAAGTCAGTTTCTGAGATGCCTAAGGTCGGCATGGCCAAAAATCTACCTTCCCACAAACTCAGTGATGCCTGAAATCCCTTTAATATGGGACACAGTCTTTGATTCCATAATTGGAGATAAAGCTTAGAGGGATGCTCCCTGTGAGAGGGAAGGAAGTTGATTTAATCCGTACTAAGTCATAAATGACTGATATTAGAGTAACTTCTCAGAGCAGATTTTAATAGGAAGGAAGAAAGAGAATTGCCAGTACTGGAAGTCCAAAGGGCAGGGGGAGAGGGGGGTAGGAAACACCCGGGGGTGAGGCAGACAACACAAGAAAAAAAGGGAACAGAGTACAGAAATTAGGAACTCCAGAAACCAGCTTTTCCAGCTATACCATCTTACCAAAAGCAATCCAGCTGTAACTCAAGTAAGTAACCACGGAGTTTAAAAAGGATGATGCCAAATAAACCTGGTGCCAGCCAGCCTGCAAAAGTTTTACATTTTATTTTTTTAACTCCAGTAATAAATTATATACCCAAAGCATCCTGACTGAAATAAAAAACCACTGCTTCAAGTGTAAAGCAGAATAAAATTCAAATCTTAAAATTGCAGAGGGGGAGGAAGAATCAAGATGGCAGAGTAGGAGGACGTGCACTCACTCCCTCTTGCAAGAGCAGCGGAATTACAACTAAATGCTGAACAATCATCGACAGAAAGACACTGGAACTCACCAAAAAAACCCACCCCACATCCAGAGACAAAGGAGAAGCTGCAATGAGACAAGCTGCAATGAGACGGTAGGAGGGGCACAATCCCGCTAAAATCAAATCCCATCAATGCTGAGTGGGTGACTCACAAGCTGGAGAACAGTTATACCGCAGAAGTCTTGAGGGTTCTGAGCCCCATGTCAGGCTTCCTAACCTGGGGGTCCAGGAATGGGAGGAGGAATCCCCAGATAATCAGACTTTGAAAGTCAGTGGGATTTGACTGCAGGACCTCCACAGGACTGGGGGAAACAGAGACTCCACTCTTGGAGGGCACACAAAAAAGTGTGCTCACCAGGACCCAGGGGGAAGGAGCAGTGATGCCACAGGAGACTGAACCAGACCTACCTGCTGGTGTTGGAGGGTTGCCTGCAGAGGTGGGGGGCAGCTGTGGCTCACTGAGGAGACAGGGGCACTGGCAGCAGGGGTTCTGAGAAGCGCTCATTGGAATGAGCCCTTCCAGAGTCCACCATTAGCTCCACCAAAGAGCCTGTAAAGCTCCACCAAAGAGCCTGTAAGCTCCAGTGCTGGGTCACCTCAGGCCAAACGACCACCAGGGTGGGAACACAGACCCACCCATTGGCAGACAAGCAGATTAAAGTTTTACTGAGCTCCACCCACCCAGCCCAACCCACCATCAGTCCCACCCATCAGGAAGCACCCACAAGCCTCCTAGATAGCTTCCTCCACAAGAGGGCAGAGAGCAGAATCAAGCAGTATCAGCAGTATTTAATCTTGTGGAACTGAAAATCACAGCCACAGAAAGACAGAGAAAATGAAAAGGCAAAAGACTTTGTACCAGATGAAGGGACAAGGTAAAACAACAGAAAAACAACTAAATGAAGATGAGATAGGCACTCTTCTGGAAAACAAATTCAGAATAATTATGGTAAAGATGATTCAGGACTTTGAAAAAGGATTGGATGCAAAGATGGAAAAGTTGCAAGAAAAGTTTACCAAAGACCTAGAAGAATTAAAGAACAAACACACAGAGATATGCAACACAATAACTGAAATGAAAAATACACTAGAAGGAACCAATAGCAGATGAACTGAGGCAGAAGGGCAAATAAGTGACCTGGAAGACAGAATGGTGATAATCACTGATGCAGAAAAGAATAAAGAAAAAAGAATGAAAAGAACTGAAGACAGCCTAAGAGACCTCTGGGACAACGTTAAACGCATCAACATTCGTATTATAGGGGTCCCAGAAGGAGAAGAGAGAGAAAGGACCTGAGAAAATACTGGAAGAGATTATAGTTGAAAACTTCCCTAACATGGGAAAGGAAATAGCTACCCAGGTCCAGGAAGTGCAGAGAGTCCCAGGCAGGATAAACCCAAGGAGAAACACACCAAGACATATAGTAGTCAAAGTGACAAAAATTAAAGACAGAGAAAAGTTATTAAAAGCAGCAAGGGAAAAATGACAAATAACATGCAAGGGAAGTCCCATCAGGTTAACAGCTGATTTCTCAGCAGAAACTCTGCAAGCCAGAAGGGAGTGGCAGGATATATTTAAAGTGATGAAAGGGAAGAACCTACAACCAACAATACTCTACTCAGCAAGGACCTCATTCAGATTCGATGGAGAAATCAAAAGCTTTCCAGACAAGCAACAGCTAAGAGAATTCAGCACCACCAAACCAGCCTTACAACAAATGCTAAAGGAACTTCTCTAAGCGGGAAACATAAGAGAAGCAAAGGACCTACACAAACAAAAACAAAACAATTAAGAAAATGGTAATAGGAACACACATATCAATAATTACCTTGAATGTAAATGGACTAAATGCACCAGCCAAAAGACACAGACTGGCTGAAAGGATACAAAAACAAGACCCTTATATATGCTGTCTACAAGAGACCCACTTCAGAGCTAGGGACACATACAGACTGAAAGTGAGGGGATAGAAAAAGATATTCCATGCAAATGGAAATCAAAAGAAAGCTGGAGTAGCGATACTCATATCAGATAAAATAGACTTTAAAACAAGAGACAAGAAAGGACACTACATAAAGATTGAGGGATCAATCCAAGAAGAAGAGATAACAATTATAAATATATATGCACCCAATATAGGAGCACTTCAATACATAAGGCAAATGCTAACAACTATGAAAGAGGAAATTGACAGTAACACAATCATAGTGGGGGACTTTAACACCCCACTTACTCCGATGGACATATCATCCAGACAGAAAATTAATAAGGAAACACAAGCTTTAAATGACACAATAAATCAGCTGGATTTAATAGATATCTATAGGACATTACATCCAAAAGCAGCAGATTACACATTCTTCTCAAGTGCACATGGAACATTCTCCAGGATAGATCACATTTTGGGTCATAAATCAAGTCTTGGTAAATTCAAGAAAACTGAAATCATATCAAGCATCTTTTCTGACCACAATGCTATGAGATTAGAAACCAATTACAGGAAAAAAACTGTAAAAAACACAAAGACATGGAGGCTAAACAATACACTACAAAATAACCAACAGATCGCTGAAGAACTCAAAGAGGAAATCAAAAAATACCTAGAGACAAATGACAATGAAAACACAATGATCCGAAACCTATGGGATGCAGCAAAGGCAGTTCTAAGAGGGAAGTTTATAGCAACACAATCCTACCTCAAGAAACAAGAAAAATCCCAAATAAACAATCTAAGCTTACACCTAAAGAAACTAGAGAAAGAAGAGCAAACAAAACCCAAAGTGAGTAGACAGAGAGAAATCATAAAGATCAGAGCAGAAATAAATGAAATACAGACAAAGAAAACAATAGCAAAAATCAATAAAACTAAAAGCTGGTTCTTTGAGAAGATAAATAAAATTAATAAACCTCTAGTAAGGCTCATCAAGAAAAAGAGGAAGAGGACTCAAATCAATACAATTAGAAATGAAGCAGGAGAAGTTACAACAGACACCGCAGAAATAAAAAGCACCATAAGAGATTACTACAATCAACTATATGCCAATGAAATGGACAACCTGGATGAAATGGACAGATTCTTAGAAAGGTATAACCTTCCAAGACTGAATCAGGAAGACATAGAAAATATGAACAGACCAATCATAAGTAATGAAATTGAAACTGTGATTAAAAATCTCCCAACAAACAAAAGTGCAGGACCAGATGGATTCACAGGTGAATTTTATCAAACATTTAGAGAAGAGCTAACACCCATCCTTCTCAAACTCTTCCAAAAAATTGCAGAGGAAGGAACACTCCCAAACTCATTTTATGAAGCCACCATCACCCTGATACCAAAACCAGACAAAGATACTACAAAAAAAGAAAACTACACACCAATATCACTGATGAATATAGATGCAAAAATCCTCAACAAAATACTAGCCAACAGAATCCAACAACACATTAAAAAGATCACCCACCATGATCAAGTGGGGTTTATCCCTGGAATGCAAGGATTCTTCAATATATGCAAATCAATCAATGTGATACACCATATTAACAAATTGAAGGATAAAAACCACATGATCATCTCAAGAGATGCAGAAAAAGCTTTTGACAAAGCTCAACACCCATTTATGATAAAAAACTCCCCAGAAGGTGGGCATAGAGGGAACCTACCTTAACATAATAAAGGCCCTATATGACAAACCCACAGCAAACATCATTCTCAACAGTGAAAAACTGGAAGCATTCCCTCTAAGATCAGGAACAAGACAAGGATGTCCTCTCTCGCCACTACTATTCAACATAGTTTTGGAAGTCCTTGCCACAGCAATCAGAGAAGAAAAAGAAATCAAAGGAATCCAAATTGGAAAAGAAGTCAAACTGTCACTGTTTGCAGATGACATGATACTATACATAGAAAATCCTAAAGATGCCACCAGAAAGCTACTCGAGCTAATCAATGAATTTGGTAAAGTTGCAGGATACAAAATTAACACACAGAAATCTCTTGCATTTCTATGCACCAACAATGAAAGATCAGAAAGAGAAATTAAGGAAAGAATCCCATTCACCATTGAAACAAAAAGAATAAAATACCTAGGAATAAACCTAACCAAGGAGGTAAAAACCTGTACTCAGAAAACTATAAGACACTAATGAAAGAAATCAAAGAAGACACAAACAGATGGAGGGACATACCATGTTCTTGGATTGGAAGAATCAACATTGTGAAAATGACTATACTATCCAAAGCAATTTACAGATTCAATGCAATCCCCATCAAATTACCAATGGCATTTTTCACAGAACTAGAACAAGAAATTTTATGATTTGTGTGGAAATGGAAAAGACCCCGAATAGCCAAAGCAATCTTGAGAAGGAAAGATGGAGTTGGTGGAATCAGGCTTCCTGACTTCAGGCTATACTGTAGGGCTACAGTGATCAAGACAGTATGGTACTGGCACAAAAACAGAAATACAGATCAATGGGACAGGATAGACAGCCCAGAGATCAACTATGGTCAACTAATCTGTGACAAAGGAGGCAAGGATATCCAATGGAGAAAAGGCAGCCTCTTCAATAAGTGGTGCTGGGAAAACTGGACAGCTACATGTAAAAGAATGAAATTAGAACACTTCCTAACACCATACACAAAACTAAACTCAAAGTGGATAAAAGACCTAAATGTAAGGCCAGACACTATAAAACTCCTAGAGGAAAACATAGGAAGAACACTCTTTGACGTAAATAACAGCAAGATCTTTTTTAATCCACCCCCTAGAATAATGGAAATAAAAACAAAAATAAATAAGTGGGACCTAATGAAACCTCAAAGCTTCCGCACAGCAAAGGAAACTATAAGCAAGATGAAAAGACAACCCTCAGAATGGGAAAAAATATTTGCAAATGAATCAATAGACAAAGGATTAATCTCCAAAATATATAAACAGTTCATCCAGCTCAATATCAAAAAAAATAAACAACCCAATAAAAAAATGGGCAGAAGACCTAAATAGGCATTTCTCCAAAGAAGATATATGGATGGCCAAGAAGCACATGAAAAGCAGCTCAACATCACTAATTATTAGAGAAATGCAAATCAAAATGACAATGAGGTATCAACTCACATCAGTTAGAATGGGCATCCTCAGAAAATGTACAAACAGTAAATGCTGGAGAGGGTGTGGAGAAAAAGGAACGCTCTTGCATTGCTGGTGGGAATGTAAATTGATACAGCCACTATGGAAAACAGTATGGAGGTTCCTTGCAAAACTAAAAATAGAACTACCATATGACCCAGCAATCCCACTACTGGGCATATACCCAGAGAACACCATAATTCAAAAAGACACATGCACTCCAATGTTCATTGCAGCACTATTTACAATAGCCAGGACATGGAAGCAACCTAAATGTCCATCAACAGATGAATGGATAAAGAAGATGTGGTACATACATACAATGGAATATTACTCAGCTGTAAAAAGCAATGAAACTGGGATATTCTTAGAGACATGGATGGACTTGGAGACTGTCATACAGAGTGAAGTGAGTCAGAAAGAGAAAAACAAATATTGTCTATTAACACATATATGTGGACAATAGCAAAATGGTACAAATCAACTGGTTTGCAAGGCAAAAATAGAGACACTGATATAGAGAACAAACATATGGACACCAAGTGGGGAAAGTGGGGAGGGTTGGGGGGGAATGAATTGGGAGATTGGGAGACCAAGTTGTACACTCTAAATATATGCAGTTTATTGTAAAAAATAAAAAAATAAAAAGTTTTAAAAAATTGCAGAGGGTATTAGCATATAAATTAGCTATTCCTAAAAGATTTTCAGGCTCACCTCTACATACAGTTCATTCTCTCTGGCCCACTTCAACCATCTTTTACATTTGGAGCTCCAGTTTACACTTCACTATCAGATCAGGTTTTGTATTTGGTTTGTTTACAATTTTGATGTGTGGCCCTGAAATTTCCTAAAATAGAGTTCAAACCCCATCCATCCTTATTTCTTTTGATTTTCAATGGGCTGTGCAAGGGCCTGTACTCTCATTGCATGAAGGTTCTGCTAGAGAAAGAGTGAGTGAGTGTGTGTGTGTGTGTGTGTGTGTGTGTGTGTGTGTGTGTGTGTGTGTGTTGGAGACAGGGCTTTCCGCATTCTCGCAGAGTACGTTTTTCAGATGGAGACACAAATGGAGGTATGGTCACAATGCAGGAGACCACATTCCCATTGATAGGGCAGGTTCTCTGAAGCTCATCACTCCACCAAAGTGGAGACTAGCCACAGGGCTGACAAGCTGCTGCATTCATGATTCTATTCCCCTCTAATTAGGAAGATGTTGGCACTCTAGCATTCAGCCAGTTTCTTAGAATTATTATGTTCTTTTTCTTCCTTCACTGGGGCTTTAAGAACCTCAGGGTAGTTGGTAAAAAGAATGCTCATGTATAGCTGACAACATGAAGGGCCTTTATGAGCTCCATGGGAAAGAGACACTTCATATTTAGAGAAGGAAAAATTAAAGAAGGGGTTTCTTCCTCTCTGTCATTTCTCTGAGAGACAGTAATGTCTCTCCTGCTGGTAGCTTTCAGGACAAGGAGATTTGTGTGAGTTGCCATGAAATTCATTATCTTACATTCATGCTCTAAAATGCAATTGGAGCCACTTTTCATGTGTGCCACATTTACAATAATTATCCCAATAAAACCTTATCACATAAATGACTAACAAGAACTCCAACGGGGAGAAGAGAAGTTTTTTTCATTATTGGATCATATCTCAGAACTGAGGACAATCACAGTGCATAAGCCAAATATGGCAGAACACAGCCTTTTCGTGGGCAGCACAGTTACCATTATACTTGAGAATGCCCACCCCCAAGGTCCATTTGACAAATTAGTTCACAATCTGTCCAACTCACCTGAGCTTTCATGTTCCTTCACGATGCTGAGAAAAACAGGAGAAATAAGGCTGCTAGATACTTAGAGGTCTGGGTCAGGCTCTGTCAATGATCAATGGCATGACTTTAACGTCTCAGCTTTCTTGTCTTACAATGGGGCAAACAACAACACCTGAACACAGCAACACAAAAGTTCAAATGTGGCAATGAATATTAAAGCAATTGAAATGTATAAAATATAATACAAATGCAAGAGGACATTATTCTTTCTGATTCCAGAGGAGAAAGGTGATCCAGGGTGGGAAAATCATGCCTAATATTCTGCCCTGGAAAATATGCACATGGCCTTTTGTACTATTATACTATGGCTGTAAAGGCTTTTGATCAACTACCAATTCAGTTCTTCTTCTGGTTTCCCCTCCCTCCCAGGCTTTTTCCCTACGAAGCTCTGCTATTCATCTCATCAAGGATACTCTATTTTCTTCTTGCATGTAAGATTGCTATTGAGAAGTCTGAGGTCAACCTAATTCTTATTCCTTTGTAGGTGTACTGCTTGTTCTTTCAGGATGCTTTTAGAATTTTCTTTTTTAAGCTCTTAATGCTCACTATAGTGAATATAGTATAGGTTTTCACTCTCTCTCCTGTTTGGCATTCTATGAGTTTTTAACATGAAGTCTTTTTATCATTTTTCAATTCTAGAAAATTTATTTCCATTATTTCTCAAAGCAGTTGCTTCTCTCCATTTTTTATTTTCTCTATTTCTTGGACTCCTTTTATTTGATGTTGGAACTTTTAATTCCATCTTCCATATTCCTTAGCTTTTTTATATATATTTTCTATCTCCTTATCCTTCCCTGCTGCCTTCTGGGAAATTTCCTCAATTTTATCTTTAATTTGCTAATTTGTTCTTTAGATACATTCCTCCTGCTATTTATTCCATCAATCATAATTTTAATTTCAACTATTACATTTTTATCAGTAGTTCCACTTCCATCCATGACAGAGTAAGTAGCACTACACTTGCCCTCCTACCATAAATAACTAGAAAACTGGACAAAATACAGAAAGCAATTGTTTTCAGACAGTAGACAACAGACAGTACAGGACTATGATCTTTGAAGTTAGGGAAATAAATGAAGTAATCTCTGTGATAGTCCCAGTTTGCTGCCTGGAGGCGATTTCTGGGCCACAGTATAGGGATGAAAAGCCCAAGCAGAACACAGTGATCTTGCTGGTTTGAGGAGACAGAGATCAGAGTTCACAGAGAGTGAAGCATCTGTAATTACTGGAGCAGAGTACTGAAGAGAAGGGAGCTATGCAAGGAAAGAACTCTAGCAATTGGCGTAGAGGTTCCCTTGTGTCTTTGAGACATACTGAGTTGTGTATGCATAGAGTGAAACTCCAAGTTTGGGCAAAGAACTGCTGGGGAGCTATAAGGTGAACAATTCCTAGAGCTTATCCAAGGCTAGGAAATGTTTCAGTTCCAACCATCCAGAGTGGAGAAATGTTCTTGAGTACACAGGAGTTTAAGTGGAGATCCCAGAATGATCACACCTTAGTTATAGGGCTAACCTAGCCCTACAGTAAAGGCTATTCTACACCTACCATAACAAAACTTGTAAACAAGCCTTGAAAGTTTCAAGCTGATCTGCAAGTGACTTAACTGTCTGCCAAAACAAAATTCAACATTCTTTAAAGTAAGACAGCAAAATCCAGGCACTCAACAACAAAATGTTCACAATATCCAGCATCTTTTTTAAAAAAATACTATACAAGTGAAGAAACAGGAAAATATGACCCATAAGCAAGAGAAATATCAACAACAGAAAAAGACATAGAAATGACAGAGAGAATAGAACTAGCAGATAAAAACTTTAGAATAGCTATTAAGATATGTTCAAGAATTTAAAGGAAAACATTGACATAATAAGGAAAGAAATAGAAACTATAAGAAAGAACCAAATGAAAGTGGTAGAGCCGAAAAATATACTATTTGAAGTGGAAATTGCACTGGATGGTATTGACAGCAAATTAGACACTGCAGAAAATGAGTAAATGTGAAGACATAGCTATGGAAACTATCCAAATCCAAACCAAAAAAGATGAGCAGAGCCTTGGTGACATGTGGGTTAATACAAGTTGCATCACCTCTATGCAATTGGAGCCCCACGATGGAGGTTCAGAGAAAGTATTTGCAGAAATAATGAATGAAAGGTTTTCAATTTGGTGGTAACTATGAATTCACAGATCCAAAAATCTCCACAAACCTCAAGCAGTATAAACACAAAGAAAACCACAATAGGCACATCATAATCAAAGTTCTGAAAACTAACGCTACAGAAAGAAATCCTCAATGCAACCAGAGGAAGAAAAAGAACAGCTTAGATAAGGGAAGAAAGATAAGGATGGATACTCACTTCTTGTCAGAAAGAATATAAGCTGGAAAAGAATTCTATATCCAAGGGGTGGAAAAAATTTCAAAAATAAAGACTAAATAAATGCTTTGTCAGGTAAACCAATGCTGAGAGAATTTGTCACCAGAAAACTTGCATAAAAAGAAATGTTATACCCAATGCCCAGATCGTGATTTGTAATATACTTCTGCAATTTGTAATAAAATTCTGCAACCAGGACTCCTTGGAGAAATGACAGACTCTCTAGGGCTTGAGCTAAGAATACACAAGATGAGCCTGGAGCATCCTGTAGTACTAGAAACTAAGGAAGGACTAGGAAAGAAAAAGATGGAGGCCATGTGAACAGGACATAGCAATCACCTCAAGGTTCAGGTGGCCAAAGCTGGAATGATTTGAAAAATAAAACAGTGTTGGATTATAACCCAAAGTATAAAATAAGTATCCATAAGTCCATTCTGGTATAAATAAATGATTTAGTAAACAAATAAATGAAGAAAAATATATAAACCTCCCCTATAAAAGAATTCCAAAAATTTATGTAGATAGTCTTAGTCTCCCCTCAAGGAGGTGGAGCATAACTCCTCACTCCTCAAATGTGGGCTGCATGTAACATCTTCCTTCCAAAGAGTACGATGTGAAAAGGGGGCAGAAAGATTAACTTTATAGTGGAGAAAGCTGACAGATACGAGGGTGAGTCAAAAATTATCCGCACTCCTGTTATATTAAAACTTCTGTTGGCCACACTGTCTTATCAGAACTTTCCATTCAAGGCTACTGTCTCCCCAGTCACTGCTGTGCAGGTGTAAATCTGTTACATCAGCTCATTTGTAACTGCGGTGTGAGCAAAAATGGAGGACCCACTTGTGATTTGCATGAAAGAAGAACAGCGTGCATTGATTTATTTTTTGTGGTCTGAGGGTGTACCTGGTGCCATTATTTATCGAAGACTTTGTGCGCAGTATGGAGAAACTGTTTTGTCATGAAGAACTGTATATGAATGGATAAAGTTCAAGGAAGGTCGCACAAGTGTTAGCCATCAAGAGGGAGCCGGACGCCCATCCAAATGAAGACGTGAAGACAGTGGTGCATTCATAGCTCACAGCTCCGCCTGAAACATTTTTTAATGAGGGAATAAGAAAGCTTGTTGACAGATGGACAAAGTGTATTGAAAAGCAAAGTGTATAAATACAGCTGATTCACTTTGGTGTACCTCAAAAGCTAAAAAAAAAAAAAAGAAAGAAAAAAGCAAGGAGATTGTGTTGAAAAATGATGTATTTGTCTTTTCTAAAAGTTAATTAAAATAAATGCTACAGCCAGAGTGCAGGTAATTTTTGACTAACCCTCATGCTACCTCAGCCAGATGATTAAGGTTAACATAACAGTGATAAATCATGCTGATAGTATGTACCCATGACATGATGTGATGAGGGGGCACTTTACCTCTGTGGTCTTCCTCCCAAGAACACATAAATCCATCTCATCATGAGAAAAAAAGTTACATGAACCCAACTGGGAGACAATCTACAAAATAGCTGACCAGTACTCCTCAAAACTCTCAAGGTTATCAAAAACAGAGAAAGTCTGAGAAGCTGCCACAATTAAGAGGAGCCTAAGGAGACATGACTAGTAAATGTAAGGTGGTATCTTGGATAGATTTCTGGGAATCAAAAAAAAAGATATTGGGTAAAACCTAAGGAAATAACAATGAAGAATGGACTTTAGTTAATAATAATGTATCTATATTGGTTCAGTGGTTGTGACAAATGACACTAATGTAAGAGGTTAACAGTAGGGGAAACACAGTGCAGGGTATTTGGAAATTCTCCATACTATTTCTGCAATGTTTGTAAATCTAAATTTATTCTAAAATAAAAACATATTAAAAAATGATAAAGGAATTATTTTCAGGCTGAAGTAAAATGATATGAGATGGAAACTGAGATCTACACAAAGGAATGAAGTGTCAGAAATGGCAAATATTGTGCCTAATATTTTTCATTTGATCATTTTAAAGTTACCTTATTTTATTTCATATTACTAATTTATTACCATAACTCTTTATATATAACTTGCATATTTTAAATTATTAGTCTATCCATTCCAATAATTCTGCATTGGATGGCATATGTTGTCCAATTTGTTGTTCTTCTCTTCAGTAGTCATCTATCTTTCAGAAGTCTAGGTATGCCAATTCCTGCTTCCTGGGGATATCAGCTACTGCACCTAATAAATGTATATCAAGGAAGGGCCAAAAGCCAGGCCTAGCTTAGTCCTAATGAAGAGCCCCAGACACAACAGAACTACTGTTACTCCTCTATCTTGACACCCCATGGGGCAACTCCTCTGGTCAGTCACCTTGTGTTGCAATCCATCAGATCCAAGAGTTTGAAGGGGGAGAGGCAGAGCAATGAATGAACCAGGAGGCAACTGGTTAGTCTATCCCTGTGCTCCTCAGCTCTTTCCCCAGCAGGACTTTTGCATTGCCCATCTACTCATGAGACTGTTAACACAGGCAGTTTGGGCTATTCCAGCTGATTTCTGCAATGAAGAAGGCAAGCAGTAATTATACTAAGGGTACACAAGGGAGAGGAAGGAGTAGAGCTCTAAAAGTTTTCTTCCGCCCCATCCTATTACTGATGACAGCCAACTTCTACACACACCTGTTCAAGGCAGCTTTCAGTATACCCAGGCATTTCTCACAGTGTTGCCCTTGCTGTGGTTGCTGTTGTTGTTCCTGGAATCTGTTGCCCTCTATCTTCTATAGTTTCTCCAGAGCTGATTTGGGGGAGGAACTCATTTGTCAAGAATTGCAAATATAACTCTTGTTAGGTGCTTAACTCTGTGCATAGAACTTTACTTGAATAACTCAGTTAATCCTCTCAACATCCCTATGCAGTACATACTATTATTATACCCATTTTACAGAGGAGGACACTGCAGCACAAAGTTCTTAAGCAACTTGCACAAGATTGCACAGCTGTAAGAGATGGAGCCAAGATTCAAACTAGTTTTTTTATTTCAGAGATTAGGATCTTTGTTCACCACTGGATACTCAGTGATTTGCACATTGTAGGTGCTCAAAAATATTTGTTGAATATTTGTCAAATAATGAACAAATGGATGGATGGTTAGAATTACACTGCCAGCTTCCCCAGCAATCTTATTCTTCCATGTTTTCCTCTGATTGCCTAAGTGCCTCTGAAATATACTACAGAGCAAGTCTATGCAACTTTACAGAGTGACACATTTTAATTTCCTCTCAGTCTTTACCACTTAAAGAAGCAGGGAATTATGGCAGCTAAGTAGAAGGATGTGGAATGCATCCCTCTCCACAGATGCGTCAGGAATACACCAAAAGACGCAATAATTCCCACAGAGAGCCAGCTGAACACCAGCAAAAGACCTCGGACACCAGAAAGGACTGCAAAGATCCTGACATAACTGGGTAGGACAGAGGGGAAAAAATGAGAAAGAGGAGGAGAAGAAAGTAAAGGGACGGGTCCCACACCCTGGAGCAAGGGGATCTGAAACAGAGGGAGAATGCCAAATTTGGGGAAATATCCCTTATCTGAAGGGGAAACCCCTTCTCCAAAGGGGAATTTCCCTGGGTCAGAAGGGAGACATTTGGGACTGTTCAAAGAGGGTGAAGGGGCTGAGCTGTGGCAAATGAGAAAGAGTGAGAAACACACAGAGGGTCTGCACCACGCCTCTGGACTGAGACACCGGTTCACGGCTGAACAGAGGGTCTGGGAGCTGGAAAGTGGGAACTGGAGAACTGGTTCAGGGTGAGAAATATTGTTGGCAGTGAGGAGACAGACTGAGAGGACAGGAGGGAAGAAATCCATGGAGGAGAAAGCCTACCGCAGAAAGCTGAGTGGCCATGGCAGGGGCTCGACAATGCTGACTCACAAGCAGGGGGGAGGAGCTCTGGGTGTATTCTCTCACTCTCTCTCTCTCTCTCTCTCTCTCTCTCTCTCTCTCTCTCTCTCGGCACCTGTGACGGACAAAGGGAGGACCCCTCTGGGCGTGGCTAAGGCACTCAAGGATAACAAAGGCCTCTGGCGGGGCTGGGCTAGAGTGCCTGAAGCCAAGAGACAAAAGTCCGTAGAGTGGCCCAGCTCTGGAGACATTCTGTTTACACCTGAGCTGCCGGTATCCCTCTGCAACAGGCACCGCCATGGCCGACAGAGCCGCCATGACTCAGGCTGGGCGCCCCAGTGGAGTCATAGCAGTGAGGAGGAGCCATGGTTGTAGTCACTCTCTCGGCCTGAGCTGCTGGCATCCCTCTGCAACAGGCACCACCCAAGCATCCCGAGCCACTGCGACCCAGGCAGGGCACCACTGCTCACTCAGCCCCAGGGGAAGGAGCCACTACAGTACCCTCTCTCTCCCCACACACCGGTGCTTACAAACGAACAATAAAGAAAGCTCTGCTGGTTGCAGAGTAATACAAAAAACCCAAGGTGGGTAGAAGGACACTTACAGCTGAGATCCCAAGGAAACAGAAATATTATTATTAATTCTATTGATCTGGTCCATTCTGGGGTCAGTTCTAGTTGGTTTTTTTTTATTTTATTAATTGTGATCTTAGTCCTAATGGATCTACACATTTTATAACATATTTTTATTCTATTTTTATTTTTAGCCTTTTTGTATATTTCTATTTCTAGCTAAGATTTTGTAGTGCTGACTGTATCTCTTCTAGCTTCTTTTCTTGTCTACCTTTAATACATTTCTATTTTTTTCTTTTTCTTTTCATATTTCCAGTCACACTATGCTCTTCTGTTGCCCTGTCTTCTATCCCTTTTTAGTTTCTTTTATCTTAATATACTTATAATCAATATTATTGGTCTGCTTTGTTTCCTTGCTTTATTCTCCAGATGACACACTGCTTCGGTTTTTGTTATTAGGATTGGTCTTTATCTTAGTTCTGATTATAATTGCCTGATTTTGCTTTGGGAATCTTCAGTCTGTCTGATTGTACTCTCACTTGTTATTGTATTTGATCCTAGCTTTCAAAATTTCCCTGGATATGTGTTTGTGTGTGTGTTTATTAATTATGATCTTAGTCCTAAGGGATCTACACGTATTATAACATATTTTATTCGATTTCTATTCTATTTTTATTTTTAGACTTTTTACATATTCCTATTTCTAATTTTTTTGTAGTGCTAACTTTATCTCTTCTACCCTCTTTCCTTCTCTTTTATACATTTCTATTTTTTCTCTCTTTTCTTTTTCTTTTCATATTTCCAGTCACACTATGCTCTTCTGTTGCCCTGTCTTCTATCCTTTTTTAGTTTATTTTATCTTAATATACATATAAGCAATATTATTGATCTGTTTCCTTGCTTTATTCTCCAGATGACACACTGCTTTGGTTTTTATTATTAGGTTTTGTCTTTATCTCAGTTCTAAGTATAATTGTCTGATTTCGTTCTGAGAATCTTCAGTCTGTCTGGTGGTACTCTTTCTCTTTATTATATTTGATCCTAGCTTTCAAAATCTCCCTGGATTTGTGTTTGTGTGTGTGTGGTGTCTTTGTTTGTTTGTTTGTTTGTTTGTTTTTGGTTTTGAATTTCTGTTGGTTTTCTCTTTGATTGTCTGATGGCATACTGGGGTTCCTCTGTCAGGTCTTTCTAGTGCTTTATGTTCTATTGGATTCAGTATTTGTGTGCCTTATACATGTACGTGTTTCTTTGACTTAGTATTTGTTTGACTCAACACTGCCATTAGTCTGGGGCTTGGACGGTCCTCTTTAAACCACTTTATTGCTGGGACAAGCAACCTCTGAAGTCTGGAATACTCCATCAGAAGTCAAGTAGGAGGCTCTGGGGAGGGAGCACTGAATCCAGGCTGCTAGACTACTAGGGAGTCCTCAGACACAGGGAAGATTAACTGAAGAGAACTCTCACAGAGCCCTGTATCAGAGTCTAAGACTCAGGTTTGTCCGACTGTCTGCAACTGCCAGTGCGGGAAACCTCACAGCAGACTACAAACAAGACAGGAACACAAAACCTCCCATCAGCACACAGACTACCTAAAGCCATATAAACCTCACAGATACACTAAAGCACACCACCTGATATGGCCCTGCTCATCAGAGAGAAAAGACACAGAGTCACACACCAGAAAGGAGACACCAGACCTCCACACCAGGAAGCCTACTCAAGACACTGGACAAACCCCATCACAGGAGGCAGAGGGCAGAAACAAGAGGAATTACTACCAGGCAGCATAGGGAAAGGAGACTGCAAATCCTATAAATTAGACAAAATGAGAAAACAAAGAAACACCATGCAGGCAAAGGAGCAGGAAAAAACCCCACAAGACCAAATAAATGAAGAGGAAATAGGAAAATTGCCTGAAAAAGAATTCAGAGTAATGATAGTAAAGATGATCCAAAATATCGATAACAAAATACAAGAAACAGTTAATAAGGACTCAGAAGAATTAAAGAGCAAACAAACAGTAATGGACAACAAAATAACCAAAATTAAAAATACTCTAGATGGCATAAACAGCAGAATAACTGAGGCAGAAGAATGAATAAGTTAGTTGGAAGATAGAATGGGGGAAATAACTGCCACAGAGCAGGAAAGAGAAAAAAGAATGAAAAAAATGGAAGACAGTCTCAGAGACCTTGGTGACAACATTAAGCATACCAGCATTCAAATCATAGGCATCCCAGAAGAAGAAAAAAGAAAGAAACAGTCTGAGAAAACATTTGAAGAGGTTATAGTAGAAAAGTTCCCCAACATGGAAATGGAAATCATTAATCAAGTCCAAGAAGTGCAGCGTCCCATACAGAATAAACCCAAGGAGAGATACACCGAGGCATATATTAATCAAACTAACAAAAATTAAACACACAGGAAAAATATTAAAAGCAGCAAGAGAAAAGCAACAAATGACATACAAGGGAAAACCCATAAGGATAACAGCTGATCTTTCTGCAGAAACTCTGCAGGCCAGAAGGGAATGGCAGGATATACTGAAAGTCCTGAAAGAGACAAACATACAGCCAAGAATACTCTACCCAACAAGAATCTCCTTCATATTTGATGGAGAAATCAAAAGCTTTACAGACAAGCAAAAGTTAAGAGAATTCAGCACCACCAAACCAGCCTTACAACAAGTGCTAAAGGAACTTTTCTAAGTAGGAAACACAAGAGAAGGAAAACAACTATGAAAACAAACCCAAAACAATTAAGAAAATGGTAATAGGAGCACACATGTCAATAATCACCTAAAATTTAAATAGATTAAATGCTCCCACCAAAAGACACAGACAGGCTGAATGGATACAAAAACAAGACCCTTCTATATGCTGCCTACAAGAAACCCACTTCAGACCAAGGGACACATATAGACTGAAAGGAAAGGGATGGAAAAAGATATTCCATACAAATGGAAGTCAAAAGAAAGCTGGAGTAGCAATACTCGTATAAGACAAATTAGACTTTAAAGTAAAGACTATTACAAGAAACAAGGAAGGACACTACATAATGATCAAGGGAACAATCGAAAAAGAACATATAACAATGTCAATATCTATACACCCAACATAGGAGCACCTCAATACATAAGGTAAATGCCAACAGCCATAAAAGGGGAAATTGACAGTAACACAATGATAGTAGGAGACTTTAACACCCTACTTACATCAATGAACAGATCATTCAAACAGAAAATAAATAAGGACACACAAGCTTTAAAGGACATATTAGACCATCTCAAATTAATTGATATTTATAGGACATTCCATCCAAAAACTACAGAATACACTTTATTCTCAAGTGCACACAGAATATTTTACAAGATAAGTCACATCTTGGGTCACAAATCAAGTCTTGGTAAATTCAAGAAAATTGAAATCATATCAAGCATCTTCTCTGACCACAATGCCATGAGACTGGATATCAAGTATATGAAAAAAATTGTAAAATACAAACACATGAAGGCTAAACAATACACTATTAAAAAACCAAGAAATCACTGAAGAAATCAAAGAGGAAATCAAAAAATAACTAGAAACAAATGACAATGGAAACACAATAAAGCAAAACCTATGGGATGCAGCAACAGCAGTTCTAAGAGGGAAGTTTATAGCAATACAGTCCTATCTCAGGAAACAAGAAAAATATCGAATAAACAACCTAACCTTACACCTAAAACAATTAGAAAAAGAAGAACAAAGAAACCCCAAAGTGAGCAGAAGGAAAGAAATCATAAAGATCAGAGCAGAAATAAATGAAAAAGAAATGAAGGAAACAATAGCAAAGATCAATGAAACTAAAAGCTGGTTCTTTGAGAAGATAAACAAAATTGATAAACCATTAGCCAGTCTCATCAGGGAAAAAAGGGAGAAGATGCAAATCAACAGAATTAGAAATGAAAAAGGAGAAGTAACAACGGACACCACAGAAATAAAAAAGATCATGAGACACTACTACAAGCAACTATATGCAAACAAATTGGATAACCTGGAAGAAATGGATAAATTCTAAGAAAAATACATTCTTCCAAGACTGAACCAGGAAGAAATAGAAAATATGAACAGACCAATCACAAGTATGGAAATTAAGACTGTGGCTAAAAATTTCCCAACAAAAAAAGCCCAGGGCCAGTTGGCTTCATAGGCGAATTCTATCAAACATTTAGAGAAGAGCTAACACCTATCCTTCTCAAAGTCTTCCAAGATATAGCAGAAGGAAGAAAACTCCCAAACTCATTCTAAGAGGCCACCATCACCCTGATACCAAAACCAGGCAAAGATGTCACACAAAAAGAAGATTACAGGCCAATATCACTGATGAATATAGACGCAAATATCCTCAACAAAATACTAGCTAACAGAATCCAACAGCACATTAGAAACATCATGCACCATAATCAAGTGGGGTTTATCCCTGGGATGCAGGGATTCTTCAATATATGCAAATCAATCAATGTAATACATCATATCAACAAATGGAAGGATAAAAACCATATGATCATCTCAAGAGATGCAGAAAAAGCTTTTGACAAAATTCAACATCCATTTATGGTAAAAACTCTCCAGAAAATGGGCATAGAAGAAAATTACCTCAACATAATAAAAGCCATATATGAGAAACCAAAAGCCAACATTGTTCTAAATGGTGAAAAACTGAAAGAATTCCCTCCAAGAACATGAACAAGACAAGGATGCCCACTCTCACCATTATTATTCAACATAGTTTTGGAACTTTTACCCACAGCAATCAGAGAAGAAAATGGAATATAAGGAATCCAAATTGGAAAAGAAGAAGTAAAATTGTCACTCTTTGCAGATGACATGATATTATACATAGAAAACCCTAAAGACTCTACCAGAAAACTGCTAGCACTAATCGATGAATTTAGTAAAGTAGCAGGATACAAAATTAATGCACAGAAATCTCTTGCATGCCTATAACTAACAACAGAAAAGCAGAAAGAGAAATTAAGGAAACTCTCCCATTTACCATTGCAACAAAAAGAATAAAATACCTAGGAATAAACTTAACCAAGGAGGCAAAAGAACTGTATGCAGAAAACTATAAGGCACTGAGGAAAGAAATCAAAGACAATACAAACAGATGGAGACATACACCATGTTCTTGGATTGGAAGAGTCAACATTGTGAAAATGACTATACTACCCAAAGCAATTTACAGATTCAATGCAATCCCCATCAAATTACCAATGGCATTTTTCACAGAACTAGAACAAGAGATCTTATGATTTGTATGGAAACACAAAAGACCCTGAATAGCCAAAGCAATCTTGAGAAGGAAAAATGGAGTTGGTGGAATGAGGCTTCCTGACTTCAAACTAAACTACAAGGCTGCAGTGATCAAGAGAGTATGGTGCTGGCACAAAACCAGAAAGGAAGATCAATGGAACAGAATAGAGAACTCAGAGGTAAACCCAAGCACATATGGGCACCCTATCTTTGACAAAGGGGGCGAGAATATACAATGGAAAAAAAGCCTCTTCAACAAGTGGTGCTGGGGAAATTGGACAGTTACATGCAAAAGAATGAAGTTAGAACACTTCCTAACACCATACACAAAAATAAACTCAAAATGGATTAAAGACCTAAATGTAAGGCCAGACACTATAAACCTCCAAGAGGAAAACATAGGCAAAACACTCTATGTCATACATCAAAGCAAGATCCTTTTTGATCCACCTCCTAGAATAATGAAAATAAAATCAAGAATAAACAAATGGGACCTCATGAAACTTAAAAGCTTTTGCACAGCAAAAGAAACCATAAACAAGACAAGAAGGCAACCCTCAGATTGGGCGAAAATACTTGGCAATGAAGCAACAGACAAAGGGTTAATCTCCAAAATATACAAGCAGCTCATGCAGCTTAATACCAAAAAAGCAAATAACCCAATCCACAAATGGGTGGAAGACCTAAATAGACATTTCTCCAAAGAAGACATACAAATGGCCAACAAGCACATGAAAAGATGCTCAACATCACTAACCATTAGAGAAATGCAAGTCAAAGCCACAATGAGGTATCACCTCACACCAGTCAGAACGGCCATCATCAAAAAAATCTAGAAACAATAAATGTTGGCGAGGGTGTGGAGAAAAGGGAACTCTCCTGCACTGTTGGTGGGAATGTAAGTTGGTACAGCCACTATGGAAAACAGTTTGGAGGTTCCTTAAAAAACTAAAAACAGAGCTACCATATGATCCAGTAATCCCACTCCTGGGCATATACCCAGAGAAAACCATAATCCCAAAAGAAACATATACCATAATGTTCATTGCAGCACTGTTTACAATAGCCATGACATGGAAGCAACCTAAGTGCCCATCAACAGATGAATGGATAAAGAAGATGTGGCACATATATACAATGGAATATTACTCAGCCATAAAAAGGAATGAAATGGAGCTATATGTAATGAGGTGGATAGACCTAGAGTCTATCATACAGAGTGAAGTAAGCCAGAAAGAGAGAAACAAATACTGTATGCTAACTCATATATACAGAGGCTAAAAAAAAAATGGTACTTATGAACCCCGTGACAGGGCAAGAATAAGGATGCAGATGCAGAGAATAGACTGGAGGACATGGGGTTGGGGTGGTGGGGGGCGAAGGGGAAGCTGGGACGAAGTGAGAAAGTAGCATAGTCATGCATACACTACCAACTGTAAAACAGATAGCTAGTGGGAAGCTGCTGTATAACAAAGGGAGATCAACTCCATGATGGGTAATGCCTTAGAGGGCCAGGACAAGGAGAGCAGGAGGGAGTCGCAGGAGGGAGGGGATATGGGGATATATGTATAAATACAGCTGATTCACTTTGGTGTACCTCAAAAGCTGGTACAAGAGTGTAAAGCAATTATATTCCAATAAAGAGCTTAAAAAAAGAAGTATATTTGTACTTCTAATAAAAAGAAATACTTGTCTTTTGATTTTTCTAAGTATAGATGACACACCTTTCTCATTACCAGAGCTCTGTCATGAAACCTGGCTTGTTTGCCCTCTGCAAATTCCTGGTGGCAGTCGGTCCTTCAAAAGAAAGAACATAAATGGCCATCAAACACATGGAAAGATGCTCAGCCTCAGCAACTATGAATGAAATATACATTAAAACCACACCAAAATGCCATTTTTCAAACTGACAAAAAATTAAAGGATTGAAATATCTAGTATTAGTAAGGGTTCTAGGAAACAAGTTTTTATACATTGGTAGCAGGAGTTCAGGTTGATACAGTCTTTTTAAAAAGAAGTTTAGCAAAATCTATCAACATTTAAATATGTAGACATTTTGACCCAAGATTTCCATTTCTAAGTATTTATGCTACAAGAAAACCTTGCATTGTGCCAGCACATTTGTTGTAGCATAAGTCATATAGAAAAAAATGAATGAAATTTCTGTCAGTGGGGGAATGATTAACTAGATTATCACAATGGAATACTATGGAGCAATGTAATAAGGGAAATTATTCATATTTACATGGGAAAGTATCCTTGATATATTGCTAAATGAAGAACACAGAAGAGTATATAAAATATCATCCAATCTTTGTGAACCAAAATAATTTAAATATCTGAATGTATATATTTATATACAAATATTAAAAGTCAGTTTACACCAATCTGTTCATAATGGTTACCTCTGCAGAGTGGGATTAAACAGAGAACAGACTGGTGGTTGCCAAAGGTGGGGAGTGTGGGGGTGGGGGTTGTCAAAAGGTACAAATTTTCAGATATAAGTTCTGGTGATGTTGTATACAGAATGGTGACTATAGCTAACAATACAGGATTGTATACTTGAAAGTTGCTGAGAGAATAGATCTTAAAAGTTCTCAGGGCAAGAAAAAAGTTGTAACTGTGAGGTGATGGATATTAACTAAATTGTAGTAATCCGAAAAGGGAGCAGGATGGTGAAACTTCACTTCTGTAATATTTGAATTTCTTTTCTTCTTTGTAATTTTTAAACATGTATATCCGGAAGCAAAGAAAGAAAAGAAGGAAGGAGGGTTAACATTCACTTGGAATCCTCACTCAAATCAAATAGCATTGCATTTGAAAAATAGCCAGGAATCAGAAGGCTTGTTTTATCTGGCCTCCTCTAGACTTGAACTTATAGGGAAAGCACTCCAGGACATTGAGCGGAAGTTTCTCAGGAAGAGTCCAGTCCCTCCTCACAAAAATAAGGTGTGTTTTAGTTTGCCTGCTAGTGATTAGTACAGCACACACCCTTTGGGTGGAAAAGAAAGCATGAGAATTGCTCTAGCCTTTGAAAGAAAAATTGATTTAAATGCAAAAACAGGGGACTTCCCTGGTGGTCCAGTGGTTAAGACTCCGTGCTCCCAATGCAGGGGGCCCGGGTTCAATCCCTGGTCAGAGAATTAGATCCTGCATGCCACAACTCAAAGATCCCACGTGCTGCAACTAAGACCCGGCACAGCCAAATAAATAAATAAATATTTTTTAAAATATAAATAATTTAAATAAATGCAAAAGCAAAATTACCTCATTTCTTTTTGCTTTCTTGATTTTAATATATACTTTTACATATCTGTATATATCAGCAGAAAACCTCTTCCTTCAGCTACACTTGAAAGTGGACCCCCAGGTGGTCAGAAGTTGCTGAACAGAACTTGCTATAACCAGCAGCTAAAATTAGGTGGATGAGGGGCCTTGTGAAGTCAAACTGAAAGTCTGAGCAGATAGGTATCCCAAATACTGAGAAAAGAGAAAAGGCAAGGGTTCAGGTGGAGGGTCAAGCAGGCAGTCTCTCTTTGCCTCCAGACTCCATGCTCTGTGACTAGCTCATTGTTAGGCTTATGTTTCCCATAAATATATCTAGAAAAACAAAAACCAAAAAACCCTCTGATCTTGCCCTAAAGATGGGCATCTTTCTTGATAAGACTATAATCATCAGCACCCCAGTCTTTCTCCCTATAGGGCAGCCAAAATGTCCCAGGTGGCATTGTGAAATTCATCAGAAGCCAACTAATATATGCAACAATTTATCATCACTTTCATTTCTGTCATGGAGACCACTCCTACTAATCCAGACCATCACAGCCATAAGACAATAATCATTTTCAGAATATCAGTGACAAGAGTTTGCCCCTTGAGCTACAAGCCTGAGACACACAGGCTTGTAATTATTGAGGAAACAGGCATGGAATTTAGACAGAAGGGATATTCAATCAATAGATAAGTCTATATTTGGAGAGTCAAGCCTTACCCTTTTAAAAAAAAAATAGACTAGACTACATTTTGAGTCCCACCAGGTAGAACCACGCTCATCTAACTAAGAAAAGTAGAAAAAGAAGAAAAGAGAAAAAAAGATGGCACAGATTGGATGCCATCAGTCCAAATGTACCTTGACAATTCTAGTGGCAGGATATCTTCATGAGATATTTTAAATTTGAGTTTTTTCATCAGCTATACTAAGTGAAGAACTGTTAGTTGTGCTCAATCATTTAGGAGTCTGGAGTCTGTGAAGTTCTGGGCAGGGGGTGGGGCTTTAAATCATTGCTACTCAATGTTTCGTCCCCAGACTAGCAACACAGGCATCTCTCGAGACGTTGTTAATGCAGAGGTTAAAAATGCAGACTCACAGGCCCTACCCCAGTCAGCCATATGGAATCAGAATCTTCACGCTAACAAGATCCCCAGGTGATTCGTACTAACGTCTGCGAAGTGCTGCTCTGGATGTTAGCTGGAAGTTGGATTTGCCTGATTTCAAGCACCAGCATTGTACCTCTGTTAGCTAAATCTCAGCATCCACTCTCATTCCTAGCTCTGATGTCCAAACTCTAGGAGATGTAAATGCACAATGGTATTAGCTAATGGTCTAATTGACCAAAATTTATTCAGCCCCTACTGTATACCCAGCCAAGTGTTAGGCCCTTAGGGAGGAACAAAAGACAAGCCCCTGCTATTCTCAAGAGTCAACCTCTGCTTGAGGGAAGAGAGGAATCAAGATGCCAATCCACCTTTTCCACCTTCTCTCCCACTCTTTCGCCTAGTGAATTTTATACTCTAGCCTTATGGGGATGGATCCCTGTTCTCCAAATAGGCCCTGTGCTTTTCGCCCTTTGTTCTTAATGATCCCTCTGCCTGGAACTTTTGCTGTCCACCCCCATCTTCGACTGTTGAAATCCTACACACCCGTCAAGAGCCAGCTCTTGCCTACCCTAAATTACTCTGTCTACCCTTCCCCAAGAGTGCATTCCCATATGTGCACCTCCACCATTATCCAGTAACACTTGGCTTCAGACTAATGAAAAAGATTGATGAAGTTTTCTGAAGCAAAAAATAAACTTCAAGCGTAATTTCACCTTTCTCCCAGCTAAGCACAATAATCCCCTTAATTCTTGTACTTAGTGTTGTCTTTGACCTCCTCTTCTTCTAAATGTTTCTGTTTCATTTCCAAAGCACTATAGAGGTAAAGCATTGCCAAAATGGCTTTCCTAGTTTGGAACCAAATTTTAAGACTTCATGGAAATTTGAAATATTTCACTCAGGGATAAAAATATTGGTCCCCAAACACTGGGCTTCTCCAAAAATATTGTTTACCCTCCTACATGGCTTACACAAAGCAACAAACACATAAACACACAAACTCAAAGGCCCTAAACTGGTCTCTGAGCCAGTCTCCTCAACTGATGTCAAATGCCAAGTGTAATTTTCAGCAGATACTCTAGATGGTAGCATTGTGCATATTATTCTTCTACTTCTTTTTATTGGTTTCCTAATTCATCCTTTATACATCAGGAAAGCCATATATGTGGAGGGGAGATAGAAGGTCAAATATTAATTCTATATTAATAGGAATACATAATGAGGTGAAAATTAATTACAATATAAAGCTTCCAAAATTCTATTGCTTCTTAAGCCAGTTTCCCATCTCTCTTTTTCCCATTGTTCATATTCTCAGAATTGCAGTCCACACCACTAACTTGACTGCCTCACCTCCCACTCACTTGCCAACCCTTTGCCACCTGACTTTGCCCCCCTCCTTCCATGACCCTTCTGAAATCAACATTTTTTAAAAAGATTTCCAGTGGTCTCCTGCTCCCTAGGGTTCATCCTAATTCATTTCTCCAAAACATATGCAAGCTGATTACCCCCTTTTTTTTCACAATTTTCCCAACTTTTTTATTTTAAAAAATTTTGAGCCTATAAAAAGTTGGAAGAATACTACAGTGAGCAGCCACATACCTTTCGCTTTGCTTCACCGCATTAACATTTCACCACATTTCCTCCATTCCCCGACCCTCACCCTCCCTCTCCCTCCTCCCCTTTCTCTCCCTGCTCCCTTCTCTCTTCCCAGTCTTCATGACATTCTAAATACTTCAGCATCCGTTTCCTAAATTGCAGATACCATTACACTTGAACCCAAGGTTTTTCAGCATGCATCTCCTAAGAATCAGATTATCCTCCTACAACACTCTTCTTGATACCCTTCACTCTCCTTGCCTTCCCTTGTTTCTCCTTCTACCTCTGACCACACCTTTATAGATATGTAAGGCAGAGGGCAGGAGAGCATGAAGACTCGAGTCCTGGTGTGGCCATAAAATAGCTCTGTGCTTTGAAAGAAAAGAAAATTTGCTTAATTATAAAAGTAACATATGCTCATTATAGAAAACAGGGAAAATACAAAGTTTAAAGAACATTAAAGTATCTAAACCTACATTTCTTTTTAGTATTTCCTAATTCATAAGATATTTTACAGAATTGAGCTGGCAGAAAAAGATACAATATTCTATTCTGTTTTTTTTAATTTAACATTGAAAATAAGCATTAAAAATTTTCATAAAACCTTTTTATTGGCTGCATATTATTCTACTGGATATAGTCTTGAAGAAAAAGATAACACTTTCATTTTTTAAATGACCAAAGGGCTTAAACAAGCAATTCATAAAGGAATGTAAACAGCTGAAAGTCCATGAAAAAAGTGTTCAAAGTAACTAATAATCAAAAATAATTTTAAATTAAAATAAAACACCATTTTCACCTAACAAACTAGCAAAGACGTTTTAAGAAAAAAAAAATAATAATAACCAGGGTTGGAAAAAGATAAGGGAGAACAGATGCTCCACAAACGCTGTTGATTAGAGTACAAAGTAGTATATATTTTTTGATAAAATTTAGCTGTGTATAATTTTAAAACTAAAAATATGCATACACTTTAACCAGCAAATACACTTATAGGAATTCATTCTAACAAGTTAATCGGGCAATTGGACCACAATGTATGCACAAAGATGCTCATAATAGGGGGATTTATTAGAGATTGTTTCCAATTTATTGCTAAATAGAAAATAATATGGAATTAACTCAGTAAATTATGGTACAGCCATACAACAGAATACTAAGCAATCATTAAATATATCACTATATCTAATATTAATAGAATTCTAAGGAAATAATAAGATTATGTGAAAACTTTGACATTCTATGTTAGACATTTCTATATTCTTTGAGATTTTTTTCTGATGGTCATGCCTTACTTCTATAAGTGATAGCAAATGAATATTTTTAAATGTTGTAGAAATGTATTTATTAGCAGGAAATATATTAATAACAAATTTAGTAAAGCCATTTAGAGAAAACATGTATGATGCTATTTTTAACAGCTGTAGTGAGATACAATTTATATACCATAAAACTCACCCATTTAAAGTGTACAATTCCATGTTCTTTGGTATATTTAGAGAGCTGTGTAACCATCACCATAATCTAATTTTAGTACATTTTTCATCAGTAATTTATGACTAAATAATATTCCATTGCATGGATAGACCACATTTATTTATCTATTCATCAGTTGATGGACATTTGGCTTCTTTCCATGTCTTGGAAATAATGCTGCTGTAAAGTCATGTGCAAGTTTTTGTGTGGACATATTTTCACTTCTCTTGAGTAGCTGAGTAGGAGTGGAATTTCTGGATCCTATGGTTAAACTATGTTTAACTTTTTGAGACACTGTCATAACATTTTTCATAAGGTTGTGCCATTCTACATACACATCAACAATGTATGAGATTACAATTTCTTCACCTCCTCACCAATATATATCTTTTTATTATCACACCTAATAGCCATTCTACTGAATATGAAGTGGTATCACTTTGTAGTTTTGATTAGCATTATTTTATACCTAATGATGTTGAGCATCTTTTCATGTGTTCATTAGCCATTTGTAGATCTTCTTTGGAGAAATGTTTATTCAAAATGTTTGCACTTTTTTTTGGTAGTGAAAATGCAATTTAATATCTGGAGCAAAAGAACCTAAAATACTTTTGGAACTCAGTTTTCAGGTGCACCCCAACCTTCTAATCCATTGCCTCTCTTTTATTTTTTATAACCTTAGTGTTTATTTTTTTATCCTTATATTTTTAATTGGAGTGTAGTTGCTTTATAAGATTGTGTTAGTTTATACTGTACAGCAAAGTGAATCAGCTGTATGTATACATATATCCCCTCTTTTTTGGATTTCCTTTTCATTTAGGTCACCACAGAGCACTGAGTAGAGTTCCCTGTGCTATACGGTAGGTTCTCATCCTTTATTTTTTACATAGTATCAATAATGTATATATGTCAATCCCAGTCTCCAAATTCATCCCACCCCCCTTTCCGCTTTGGTATCCATACATTTGTTCTCTACCTCTGTGTCTCTACTTCTGCTTTGTAAATAAGATAGTCTATACCAGTTTTTTCAGATTCCACATATATTCATTAATATATGGTATTTGTTTTTCACTTTCTGAGTTACTTCACTCTGTATGACAGTCTCTAGGTCCATCCATGTCTCTACAAATGACCCAATTTTGTTCCTTTTTATGGCTGAGTAATATTCCATTGTATATATGTACCACATCTTCTTTATCCATTCCTCTGCGGATGGACATTTAGGTTGCTTCCCTGTCCTGGATATTGTAAACAGTGAAAAGATTGTGTTGTTTGTTTTTTTTATCATTGAGTTTTAACAGTTCTTTATATGTTCTGAATACAGTTCCTTGTCATATACAGTTGACCCTTGAACAACATGAATTTGAACTGTGCAGGTTCACTTATAGGTGGATTTTTTTCAATAGTAAATGCTATGGTACTACATGATCCACAGTTGGTTGAATCCACAGATGTGGAATCATGGATACTGAGGAACTGCATAAAAAGAGGACCAAATATAAGTTATACATACATGGATTTTCAACTACAGAGAGGGTGAGCACCCCTAACCCTCATTTTGTTCAAGAGTCAACGGCCTATGACTTTGCAAATATTTTCTTCCAATCTGTGGGTTGTCTTTTTCTTTCATGCCTGGTGTTCTTGATGTCATATCTCAGAAAACACTGCCTAACACGAGGTCATGAAGATTTACTCCTATGTCTTCTTGTAAGAGTTTTATATTTTTAGCTTTTATTACATTTAGGTCTATGATCCATCATGAGTTAATTTGTGTGTGTGGGATAATGTAAGGGATCCCAATTCATTCTTTTGCATCTGGATAACCAGTTGTCTCAGCACTATTTGTTGAAAAGACTGTTCACTGAGAGGACCCAGTGAATTGTCACCACTCATTTGTCAAAATCAATTAATTATAAATATTAGGGCATATTTCTGGATTTTTAATTCTATTCCATTGATCTATATCTCTATGCTATACCAGCACAACACTGAGTTACTATTTTAACCATATATACATATGAAGAGAAAAATAATCCAAAAATAAGTATATCATAGTATTAAAAATAAAATATTCTATTGTATGGCTTACCATATGTATTTAATTACTTCCCTCTTGTTGGGGATTTTAAGCTGCTTCCACGTTTCACTAAGTAACACTGTGATAAGCAACCCACCACAAAAACTAATCTATTTCAGATTACTTCCTTAGGGTAGATTCCTATCAGTGGACTCACTGAATCAAAAGTAAGAATATTTTTAAGATAGATGATGATAATGATGATAGATATAGGTGATAGATAGATGATAGATAGATAGATAGATGATAGATGATAGATAGATAGATAGATAGATAGATAGATAGATAGATAGATGATAGATGATAGATAGACATATGAAAAAAGGAAGGAGGGAAGGGAGGAGGAAGGAGGGAAAAGAGGAAGGAAAGAAATATACCTGTTGAAATTACTTTACATAAAATTTGTACCAACAGGATGTATTACTTAGAGCAAGTCACTTATCTTGTGCCTCAGATTTCTCATCTGTCAAATGAGGTTAACAAAGCAAATCCTCCTTTCTTTACAAGGATACTGCAAGCATCAAATGAAATCCTTGATATAACAGAGCTTTAACAAGTTTTAAAAGTGCTACAGACATATAGGGTATTATTATTTCCATTTATTTTGTCCAGTTATATTCAACAAGCATTTATTGAGCACTCCTTTCTATAGAGAACTATGAAAGACACAAAAATAAAAGAAAAAGAAATTTTAAAAATAAAGAAAATCTGTTTTGAAAATGAAAATTTATTGACCAGATTGTAAGCTGCTTGGAGGCAGAAACCATATCTCGTAGAGGATATAAGAAAAGTATTGTAGTGCAAGAGAATGTGATAGCTGCTATAATAAATGTTATAAAAAATCCTCTTAATTCACAGGAGATGAGGAGATTAATTTTAGAGGAGGGAAATAAAAAAGACTTCTCAAAAGAGGTAGTACTTGAGCTAGGAATGGAAATTTGATGAGGGTTATCATGTCCCACTGAGAAGGCACCATTTCTGCAGAGATGTCTATTCTATTTCTGATTCTGTTTATGATTTTTATAGTAAAAGCTATCTATTACATCTGTTTTATTGTAATAAGGAAAAGATATAAAAAGGTAAAAGAAAATGTTTTACATTTTTTTAGTTTACTCCCAATATGATTTGTTTTTCTTATTATTTTTTCCCAGGGTTAAGGTTTTATTCACCTAACTAGGAAGTTAGGCTTACCATATCAGACCTGTTAATGGTCAAATAGTCAGAATACAGAGGTTTGGATGTACCTTTCCCCACAATTCTACTCTAGCTTTTTACACAATTAAAAGGGTCCATTTGTATAGTTTAACCTCATCCATCATAAGAGGAGCTGTCAAAATTATTGACTCTGATCAGGTAAGTTCTCATTTAAACTTGTTACTATCATAATCCTATAGGCTTTTTATTATTGTAATCAAAATATGCTTGTTCATCAGTGTTATTGTCTTTGTACTGGAAGACAATAATGCATGAGTCTCTCACATTTCTGCATGTCTTACAAGCAGAGGCTCTGACTATATTATCAAGTATGTTTATATAGCAAATATCCATGAAAGATAGAGACAGTTTCCCCCTCTGGGGTAAAGTGCAGACTTGCTTATTGTCCAGCATAGATTTTCCTCCCACTCTGCTCCTGTAGATAAGACCCCCTAGCCAATACCCTCCTTGTCAAGGGAACAAGGCACAGTTCCTGCTTATCCTTGAGTAGTGGGATTCAGTTCCCTGCTATCCTGCAGAATTATTCAAACAAGCAAATCACACCTTCCCACAGAAACCAGGGGGCACCTCACCCTCTTGATACTACAAAGCTTGTCTCACAGCCCCTGGTTGTTAACTCTGTTCCTGTGTGAGACCACATGTGCCCTGCAAGGCAGGTGGTGTCCTCCTACCCTAGGCTGTGAGTGTGTGTGACTTATAAAGTGCTGTGGCTCTCATCTGTCCAGTGTTGGGTGTCATGTGTTTGGCCATACCCATAACCCTAGGGTGGACTCCTTCTCTCACCAGTGGAGTGAAGAGGAAGTGATTAAAACTTCCAGTATAATAAATATAATGTTTCCCTGTAAAGCAAAGGTTGAACAGGCTAATGTGCAGCCAATTATAAAAGATTCAATTTCCCTAAGTTCAGGGTTCCTCAGCTGTGATGCAAACTCACTATGCGCATAGCTTTCGCTCAGCCCCCTCATCATCACCCTGAGGGAAAGAGGGTAGGTGTGGCAAGGGGGCCTGATATGAACATGAAACTCATGTTGCTTGCTGTGCAGTAAGGAAGTCTGTCTTTGACTCAGAAGTTTCATATCTTCTGCCAGTATCCTTGAAACTGGCAAACAAGTAACTATTGGGCCCTTCACAGTTAATTTTTTTAAGTTCTTTTTGTTATTGAAGTATCATTGATTTACAATGTTTCAGGTGTACAGCAAAGTGATTCAGTTATATATATATTCTTTTTCAGATTCTTTTCCATCATAGGTTATTATCAATAGAAGATATTGAACATAGTTCTCTGTGCTATAAAGTAGGTTCTTATTGTTTATTTTATTTTTTCTTAACTATTTGTTTTATATTGGAGTACCATTGATTAACAATGTTGTGTTAATTTCAGGTGTACAAAAAATGATTCAGTTATACAAACACATGTATCTATTCTTTTTCAAATTATTTTTTCAATTAGGTTGTTACAGAAAAGCAATCCAAATGGGAAAAAAAGAAGTTAAACTGTCACTGTTTGCAAATAACATGATACTACACATAGAAAATCCTGAACACTACTGGAAAACTATTAGAGTGCATCAATGAATTTGGTAAAGTTGCAGGATACAAAATTAATACACAGAAGTCTGTTGCATTTCTATACACAACAACAAAAGATCAGAAAGAGAAATTCAAGAAACAATCCCACTTACCATCTCACCAAAAAGAATAAAATACATAGGAATAAACCTACCTAAGGAGACAAAAAACCTGTACTCTGAAAACTATAAGAAATCTATGAGAAAACTGAAAGAAATCAAAGATGACACAAACAGATGGAAAGATATACCGTGTTCTTAGATTGGAAGAATCAATATTGTCAAAATGACTATACTATCCAAGGCAATCTACAGATTCAATGCAATCAAATTACCAATGGCATTTTTCACAGAACTAGAATAAAAAAATCTTAAAATTTGTATGGAGACACAAAAGACCCCCAATAGCCAAAGCAACCTTGAGAAAGAAAAACAGAGCTAGAGGAATCAGGCTCCCTTACTTCTGTCTATACTACAAAGCTGCAGTCTTCAAAATAGTATGATACTGACACAAAAGTAGAAATATAAATCAATGGAACAGGATAGAAAGCCCAGAAATAAACTCACACACCTATGGTCAATTAATCTATGAAAAAGGAGGGAAGACTACACAATGGAGGAAAGATAGTCTCTCCAATAAATGGTGCTGAGAAAACTGGACAGCTACATGTAAAAAATGAAATTAGAACATTCTTTAACACCATACACAAAAATAAATTCAAAATGGATTAAAGGCCTAAATGTGAGACCGGACACTATAAAACTCTTAGAGGAAAACATAGGCAGAACACTCTCTGACATAAATTGCAGCAATATCTTTTTTGATTTGTCTCCCAGAGTAATGGAAATAAAACCAAAAAAAATTTTAAAATGGGACCTAATTAAGCATAGTTCTTGACACATTTTACCACCTGATATAACTACCTTGCAGTGTTTTCTTGATTGTCTTTATTTATTAATCAACCAGTGTAAAGCCCATTTTGCAATTTTTCTAAATAGTACATGGTTTGGTTCAGTTCAAGTTAAAGCCTTTGGTCAGTCTGGTTAACTGATATCAGAAGTTTTCTTTCTCATAAATTATTAAGACCCACAATATTGACTTCTTTTGGTTTAAAAATATCATTGCTACCACCAGAACACTACAGAATAAATCACTGAAATCATTGATTGATTCCTATGGTAAAATAATCCTAATTAAATAAAGATGGAATTTATTGGATGTGCAGAAAGGTTCTCATTATCCGAGTGTTCATTATCTGAATCTACACAATAATTTCCTGCAGGGAGCAAAAATTGCCATAACACAAAAAAAATTCATCAATGAACTAATCATAGTAAAATTGGGCCCCATTTAAACATCTCTCTTTGTCTAATGTTAGTGTCTATCCCTGATCATTGTAGCAATGGTCTGTCTTTTCTATAAATATTCAACAATGCACAGTACAAACTTGCAAAGTGAAATTGAAAATTTTGCAAAATATATGGAAGTATGAGGTAGATAAAAGATGTTGGCAAACTGCCCAAATAACTCACAAAGTCACTGGCAAATGATGACCTGGCAAAGTTAGATCAGTTAACAATTGAAGAAGAGAAAATGGACAAGGATGATGATAGCACTGACATTTCAAATGAGAATTATTTGAATAGTAAAAGCTTAAGAGAGGTCCTTGGAAAAAATGACACAGTTCTCAAACAGCTTTGCAAAAATGACCCTCTAGTGAAAGTCAAAAGTAAAGTGAAGGGTATTATAATCACGCCATCATGTAAGTTTGAAGAAAATTACACCCCCAAAGCAATAATTCATTATTTGTTTTAAGAAATTAGAAAATAATTGAATTTGAAACTAAATTGAGTTAAATGTAAGGTAAACTTCTTTTCATAATAGCTTCACTTTAGAAATAAAATTCCAATCAAACCTTTTATTTTTCCACTATTTATCATGAAACATCCCCTGTTTCATATAATTCTCTTTAAGTGCCTTTTTCCAGCACCAGTTAATCCTAGATAATCAGGGCTCTCTGTGATTAGTTAGCAAACCACTAGACCAGGCTTCCTTTGATCCTGGAGTATATATTCCACTAACATAGTATTCCCTAAGAGTTGCACCCATATTAACTGATAGTACACTACATAATTGCAGGTGATTTGTGAATGCTATTTATGCATTTATTTTAATATGCATTAGAAAAAATATAACCAATTGATTAAACCCAAGTTTTTATAGACTATTGTGGCTTAAGACAAAGTTAAATTTTAAAAGGTGAATTGATTTAAAATTAACTTAAAGAAAATGTTAACTATTATTTTTGTGTAGATGGTAGGCATATATGGCCAAAGTTACAACTGTGACCCATAAATGACAGTTTAGGAAGCATTGCACTAACCTTAAGGTGCCAGGCACAAATCTCAAGCACCTTCAAAAGATGACATCCAGTGGCCAAGGACGTGTTGAGCAGGACAGCAGAACCTCATGTTAGTGATTGGACAGGCCCTTTCACATCATAATCATGGAACAGGTCCCAGCTATTCACACACATGTAAAACTCTCCAGAAACAATAAAGTAATTAAGGACAATTTTTTCATCTCCCATATTCCCCCTCTGTATGTCACTGCATCTTTCCCTACTCTCTGAACACCCTACACCCTACCCATGCCCCATTCTTGCCCTTCTTATGGCCCTATCCTACTTTCTTATAGAAATCCAGTCTGGAGGCTCAGAGTACTTTAAAATCCTCAACTTTGACCACCCCAAACATCTGGGAAGCAAAATGGTTCTCCCACTCAGTGTAGGCACGTGTGTGTGTGTGTGTGTGTGTGTGTGTGTGTGTGTGTGTGTGTTGTGGGAGGCAGTAATTTTCTTTTTCTTTTTCTTTTTTTTTGTTTTAAGAACTTTTATTGAGATACAGTTAACAGACAATAAACAGCATATATTCAGAGTGTACAATTTGGTATCCCAATCTCCCAATTCATCCCCCTCCAACCCTCTATGCTTTCCCCACTTGGTGTCCATGTGTTTGTTCTCTATTCATCTGTGTCTCTATTTCTGCCTTGCATTTCCTCTTTCAGAGTTGTTAGCATTTACCTTATGTATTGAGGTGCTCCTATATTGGGTGCATATGTATTTATACTTGTTATCTCCTCTTCTTGGATTGATCCCTTGATCTTTATGTAATGTTCTTTCTTGTCTCTTGTAACATTTTTTATTTTAAAGTCTATTTTATCTGATATGAGTATCACTACTCCAGCTTTCTTTTGATTTCCATTTGCATGCAATATCTTTTTCCATCCCCTCACTTTCAGTCTGTATGTGTCCCTAGGTCTGAAATGTGTCTCTTGTAGACAGCATATATATGGGTCTTGTTTTTGTATCCATTCAGCCAGTCTGTGTCTTTTGGCTGGTGCATTTAGTCCATTTACATTCAAGGTCATTATCGATATATGTTTCTATTATCATTTTCTTAATTGTTTTGTTTTTGTTTGTGTAGATCCTTTGCTTCTCTTATGTTTCCCGCTTAGAGAAGTTCCTTTAGCATTTGTTGTAAGGCTGGTTTGGTGGTGCTGAATTCTCTTAGCTGTTGCTTGTCTGGAAAGCTTTTGATTTCTCCTTGGAATCTGAATGAGATCCTTGCTGGGTAGAGTATTCTTGGTTGTAGGTTCTTCCCTTTCATCACTTTAAATATATCCTGCCACTCCCTTCTGGCTTGCAGAGTTTCTGCTGAGAAATCAGCTGTTAACCTGATGGGACTTCCCTTGTATGTTGTCATTTTCCCCTTGTTGCTTTTAATAACTTTGTCTTTAATTTTTGTCACTTTGACTACTATATGTCTTGGCGTGTTTCTCCTTGGGTTTATCCTGCCTGGGACTCTCTGCACTTCCTGGACCTGGATAGCTATTTCCTTTCCCATGTTAGGGAAGTTTTCAACTACAATCTCTTCCAATATTTTCTCGGGTCCTTTCTCTCTTTCTTCTCCTTCTGGGACCCCTATAATGTGAATGTTGGTGCATTTAACGTTGTCCAAGAGGTCTCTTAGGCTGTCTTCAGTTCTTTTCATTCTTTTTTCTTAATTCTTTTCTGCATCAGTGATTTTTACCATTCTGTCTTCCAGGTCACTTATTCGTCCTTCTGCCTCAGTTCATCTGCTATTGGTTCCTTCTGGTGTATTTTTCATTTCAGTTATTGTGTTGCATATCTCTGTTTGTTTGCTCTTTAATTCTTCTAGGTCTTTGGTAAACTTTTCGATCTTTGCACCCAGTCTTTTTTCAAAGTCCCGGATCATCTTCACCATCATTATTCTGAATTCTTTTTCTGAAAGGGTACCTATCCCCTCTTCATTTAGTTGCTTTTCTGGGGTTTTATCCTGTCCCTTCATCTGGTACAAAGTCCTCTGCTTTTTCATTTTCTTTATCTTTCTGTGACTGTGGTTTTCAGTTCCACAAGATTAAATACTGCTGATACTGCTTGATACTGTTGTCTGCCCTCTTGTGGAGGAAGTTATCTAGGAGGCTTGTGTGTGCTTCCTGATGGGAGGGACTGATGGTGGGTTGGGCTGGGTGGGTGGAGCTCGGTAAGACTTTAATCTGCTTGTCTGCCAATGGGTGGGGCTGTGTTCACACCTTGTTGGTTGTTTAGCCTGAGGCTACTTAGCACTGGAGCTTACAGGCTCTCTGGTGGGGCTAATGGCAGACTCTAGGAGGGTTCACACCAATGAGCACTTCCCAGAACCCCTGCTGCCAGTGCCCCTGTCTCCTCGGTGAGCCACAGCTGCCCCCCAACTCTGCAGGCAACCCTCCAACACCAGCAGGTAGGTCTGGTTCAGTCTCCTATGGGGTCACTGCTCCTTCCCCCTGGGTCCTGATGAGCACTTTTTTGTGTGCCCTCCAAGAGTGGAGCCTCTGTTTGCCACAGTCCTGTAGAGGTCCTGCAATCAAATCCCACTGGCTTTCAAAGTCTGATTCTCTGGGGATTCCTCCTCCTGTTGCTGGACTCCCAGGTTGGGAAGGCTAACGTGGGGCTCAGAATCTTCACTTTAGTGGGTGGACTTCTGCAGTATAACTGTTCTCCAGTTTGTGAGTCACCCACCCAGCATTTATGGGTTTTGATTTTAACGTGATTGCACCCCTCCTACCGTCTCATTGCGGCTTCTCATTTGTCTCTGGATGTGGGGTGTCTTTTTTGGTGAGTTCCAGTGTCTTTCTGTCGATGATTGTTCAGCATTTAGTTGTAATTCTGGTGCTCTTGCAAGAGGGAGTGAGCGCATGTCTTCCTACTCTGCCATCTTAATCCTATCTCTGGCAGTCATTTTCTATCTTTATTATCAGTTCAAATGCTTTTTCCAGTAAGTTAGTTCTTACATCAGTTGATGGAGGAAAGAGAAGCTCTGATGAAAACTTAGCACTCAGGCCTTTGAAACATTCGTAAGGAAAGTAGGAAAAAGACTTAATTTTAAAGCTTTACAACATACTGCTTTCAAGAAGTAGAGATCTTTGTTATGGACTATGGTTTTCCAAACTTCAGCTATCTACCACCTTCCCAATTTTTGCTATGTCCAATTAACCTGCACTATAGTTCACTCAATATTTTTTTTCAATAAATTCAGGTTTCTTACTTTGCCTCATCTTAGGCAATGATACTTGTAAAATTATAGTTTTTTGTCCTACATACATTTTCTCTATAAAATTTAAAATATATAATATCCAACATTTACTGAATGAGTACTATGAGACAGATATTGTTCTAAGTGCTCACATGAATTACTTCATATAATCTTCCCATTAAGGCTATGAATTAGACACTATCATTATTCTCATTTTACTAATGAGGAAACAGGCACAGAAGATTAAGTAACATGCTGAAGGCCACATGGCTAGGAATCTGTAAGAACTAATAAACAAATCAAGCAAAGTTGCAAGATATAAAATCAACATCGAAAAAGTCAGTTGCTTCTCTATACACTAACAATGAACAATCTGAAAAGGAATTTAAGAAAACAATTCCATTTACAACAGCAGGAAAAAGAATAAAATATTTAGGAATAAGCTTAACCAAGGAGGTGAAAGACTTGTATACTAAAATCTACAAAAAGAAAGAAATTAGAGAAGACACAAATTAACTGAAAGACATCTGTGTTCATGGGTTGAAAGACTTAATATTGTTTAATGTCCATGCTACATAAAGTGATCTACAGCTTCAATGCAATCCTTATAAAAAAAAAAACTCAATGGTACATTTTCCAGAAATAGCAAAATGTATCCCAAAATTCATGTAATAGCTCAAGAGACCCTGAACAGCCAAAAAAATCTCGAAAAAAGATGAAGTTAGAGATCTCACACTTCCTGGTTTTGAAAAATTACTACAAGGCTACAGTAATCGAAACAGTGTGTTACTGGCATAACAGCAGACATATAGACTAATACAATAAAAAAGTTCAGAAATATATCCTCCCATATAAAATCAAATGATCTTTGACAAGGGTACCAAGATGATCAATTGGGGAAAGGACAATTTTTTTCAACAAATGGTGTTAAGAAAACCAGATATCCACATATGAAAGAATGAAGCTGTACCCTTACTTTACATCATATATAAAAATTCACTCAAAATAGATCAAAGATCTAAACATAAGAGCCACAACCATAAAAGAGTTAGAAGAAAACAAGGGAAAAGCTTTATAACTTTGGATTTGGCAATGATTTCTTGCATGTGACACCAAAGGCAAGGCAACAAAATAAAAATAGATAAATTGGACTTCATCAAAATTAAAGACTTTTGTGCATGCAAGCACACTATCCATAGAGTATAACGGGAACACACAGAATGGGAGGAAATACTTATAAATCATATATCTGACAAAGGATTTATATTCTAAATATATAAAGAACTCCTATAACTCAAGAACAAAAACTGAAACCACCCAGTTAAAGAAATTGGCAAAGGACTCAGACACTTCTCCAAAGAAGATATACAGACAGCCAACAAGCACAAGAAAAGAAGATCAACATCACTAATCATTAGGGAAATTCAAATCAAAACCACGAGATACCACTTCACACCCATTAGGATGGCTATTATTTTAAGAAATCCATAAAGTATCAAATGTTGGGAAGGATGTGAAGAAATCAGAACCCTTGTGCACTGTTGGTGGGAATGTAAAATGTACAGCTGCTGCAGAAATCTGTATGGCAGTTACTCAAAAATTATAAATAAATAAACAGAGGATTACCACATGATCCAGCAATTCCATATTGGGAATAAACCCAAAAGTATTGAAACAGGGACTTGAACATACACTAATGTTTACAGTAGCATAATTCACAATAGCCAAAAGGTGGAAACAACCCAAATGTCCATCGACAGATGAATGGATAAACAAAACATGCTCTATACATATAATGCAATCTTATTCAGGCTTATAAAGGGAGGAAATTCTGGCACATGCTATAACATGAATGAAACTTGAGGACATTATGTTAAGTGAAATAAACTAGACACTAAGGGACAAATATTGCATGATCCTACTCACGTGAGGTGCCTAGAGTTGTCAAATTCAGAAATAGAAAATAGAATGATGGTTGCCAGAATCTGGGGGAAGGGGAGAATCGTGAATTATTTTTTAATGGGTACAGAGTTTCATTTTGTGGAGATGAAAAAGTTCTGGAGATGAATAGTGATGATGGTTGTGCAACAATGTGAATATACTTAAAATGCCACTGAGTTTTATACCTAAAAATAGTTCAAATGGTAAATTTTATGTTATGTATATTTGCCACAAGGAGGAGGAGGAGGAGGATGAAGCTTATTCACCCTGAAGAACATTTACAGGACCAGGGCTTACAGATGTTAAACACCTCAGAAAACTAGGGTGAGGCATGGGGGCTAATACAGGGTAACTAGTTGAAAATCTATGTATGAAGTGATTGAATCACCACCTAAGATTCCAGGCAATTACACCCATAACCAAAGAATCGTTCTATGGAAAAACCAAAGCTGACCTAATGGAAGGCAGGAGTGAATGTGGAGCTGAAAACATATAGATGAAGTGAAAGTCTACACACTAAATGAGGGAACTCTCAACTCCTGTCCCCTCTCTCCTGCCCCCAGAATGCCAGTAGCCAAGCATCTAGCTCCCAAGAAGATGAATTTTTCTCTTGAGAAATGAAAAGGCCTATAGAAAATATACTTCAGACTCTAGCAACTTAGGATCATTCAGTGATAAAAACAGCATGCCAAAAGACCAAACAAGGAAACAATAGAAGGAAACAGGAGGAAATTGAGATAATGCAGATAAAAGATTTTTTTTAAATAAAAGTTTTATTATTTTTCAACCAACAATATATTTACATGATTTAAAGGTCAAAGCAGTATAAATAGGGATTCTCTGAGAATTCTCACTCTCAAACTTGCCTCCATCCATCTCCTTCCCATTTTCAGTCTCCAACAGGAAATCATTTTTATTAGCTTCTTGTTTGCTTTTTTAATATTCCTTTAGGTAAATGTTAGCAAATATGAATATTTTTATTTTCCTTATTTCACAAAACATAGTAGATTGTATACTGGTTTTTGCCTCTTTTATTTTTCACTAAAAACGTATCCAGGAAATCTCTCCACAGGAGTACATGATGATCTTCATTTTTGTTGTAGTGTTGTTTTTGGCTTTTTGCATTTGGGTTTTGTTTGTTTATTTGTGGGTGGGCTTTTTTGCCTGAAAAGGTTTGCTTTATATGCATTTCATTGTACATATGTATTTTTTACATATGTACCTATAGGATATCTATAAGATAGATTCCCCAAAGTGGGATTGTTAGGTCAAAGGAAAAATAGATCTGTAATTATGGTATATATTCCCAGATTCTCCTCCAAAGAGTTGCACTCTTTCTCCTCAAAGGTGCATCAACAGACTATAGCGTCAAAATTTTGGATTGTTGCCAAATGGGTAGGTAAGATTTGTTATTTCAGAAAAGTTTTAATTTGAATTTCTCTGATGATGAATGAAGTTGGGTGCATTTTTATATTTTTCAGGCATCTTTGCTTGGTTGACAGTTCTTTTCTTTCAATATTCTGAATATGTCATCCCATCCTCCCCTGGCCTGAAAAATTTCTCTTGAGAAATTGCTGGTAGTCTTATGAGCATTCCCTTGTAGGTAATTTCTCTTTTTTCTCTTGCTGCTTTTAAATTCTTTGTCTTTGAATTTTCACAATTTAATTATACTGTGTCTTAGTGTAACCTTATTCAGGTTCAACCTATTTGGGATCCTTTGGGCCTCATGGATCTAAATGTCCCTTTCTTTCTCCAGATTTGGGAAGTTTTCAGCCGTTATTGCTTTAAAGACACTTTCTGTCCCTTTCTCTTTCTCTTCTCCTTCTGAAACTCCCATAATAAAAATATTCTTTCTTTTCATTGTGTCCCATAATTCCTGTAGACTTTCACTCTCTTTCACTCTTTTTCCTTTTTGCTCCTCTGACTCGGTAATTTCCAGTGCCTTATCCTCCAGGTAGCTGATTCTTTCTTCTGCATGATTGAGTTTACTTTTGAAACTCTCTATCAAATTCTTCAGTTTGGTTATTGTATTTTTCAACTCCAGATTTTTTGTTTGTTTGTTTTGAAGGTTGCTATCTTCTTGTTGTACTTACTTTGTTCATATATTGTTTTCCCAATTTCATTTGTTGTCCGTCTGTTTTCTTATAGTTCACTATACTTCTTTAAGAGGATTATTTTAAATTCTTCATCTGATAGTACACAGATATCCACTTCTTTAGGATCAGTTATTGAAGCTTTATTAGTTTCCTTTGGTGTTGTTATATTTCCCTTATTTTTCAGGATTCTTGATTCTAATATTGATATCTTTACGTTTGAGTAATCAAGCTCCTCTTCCATACTTTGCAGGTTTACTTCAGCAGAGACTTCACCAGTCAGTTCAGTTTAGGTTTCTGGGTGTGTCTGCTGGTAGTGTCCTTGGGCAGGTGGAGCCTGCTATTATGGTCTGTGTTTGGGTGAGGCAACTGTTCAAGCCCTGAGGATGTGCGTGGGGGTGCCACTGGCTGAGAGCAGTTGGCTAGGACTGCTGGCTTGGTTCCTTACCCAACTGAAGGCTCTGAATTTGCTCAGATTCTCTGGTCAGGATTACTAGATAGTCAGGACTGGGTACTAATTCACTAGTAGATGGGACTATGAATTAGCTTTCCCGCCTTGGCAGGGCAGCAGAATGTGACCTGGGGCCTGTATAGTACATTGTTTGGGGACCCAAATATAGGCTAGAGCGTGCACTGAATTCCATCATCAGGTGAGGACACTGGTTTTGCTCTGCAGACAGGGGAAACCATGGGGTCTGCTCTCTGTACAACTGTCCCTGTATATAGGGTTGTTGAATGGGCTGTGCAGCTTCCCATGTGCTCTGGTCAGGTTCTCTTGTCAGACATGCTAAAGGATATATTCAGCATGAGTGGGGTTATGAATTAGTTTCACTGCCTGGGCATAGTGGGAGAATCAGCTCTAAAGCCAGTAAGGTTCTTTGTTTGTTGTCTTAACTCAGCCAACTGCACCCAAGTTCTCTGACTGAGCAGGGCCAGTGGCTTTGCTCTGCAAACTGTTGGCTCTTCCTACCCACATCTAGACTCAAGTGCCAATGGGCTGCACAACTTCCAAGATTGGTCACCAGCATTTCTGGTCAAATGAGGCCAGAAGACACTGTCCACAGCAGACGAGAATGTGATCCAGTTCTTTGCTTGGTCATGGGCAAACAAGACCAGCAAAACTCCTTGTTTGAGGATTGAATTAGGCAGATCTGCACCCCACCAAGTTCTCTGGTCAGAATGCACCACGAACTTGGTTTTGCAGATGAGCAATGCTGCTAGTTGAGAGTGCTACTTGGCACTGCAGGTATGAACTTGGTATGCCAAGATCTGTGTGCTGGTTGTTGTAAGCCCATCCCTCCTTCTCCATCACAATTAGATTCCCAGTGGTTGAGTCCCACAGATTCTTCTGCAGTCCCCATGGTGTGAGATCAGAGTAGGGACTCCCACAAAATGACCCACATTGCTGGAGGAGGAATGCTAGTTGTCCCCCAGGCTTTTTTTTTTCCCACTGGAGGAACTGGAGGTCAGAAGACACCTCTCTGCATGGTGCTGCACTGGTTTGGGGGAAGGGCAATGCAGAAAATGTGTAGTTGCTTCTCTTATCTTTCCAATGCAGTCTGTCTTGATCTCTGTGGTGCAGGGAGGTGCTTCAGTCCCACCTCAGCATTCTATGATTCTCTCAGTGGTGTTTTGCTCTTGAATAGTTGTTAGTTGTTCTTTTTGTGAGAAGGAGTGAAGTCAAAAACAACTTATATTGCCATCTTGATGCCATCACTTTCCCCAAAATTCCATCTTTACCATATTGATTTGAAATGCCCTATACTATATTTCCATATCTATTTGGATCTGTTTCTGAACTATTTCTGTTTCATCTGGCTATCTATTCATTCACCAATACTATGTGCTTTTAACACTTGAGGCTTTATGTTTCAATATTTCATTTTCCTATTTCAAAGAGTCTCAGTTATTTTTGCTTATTTTCCATATGAACTTTATAATTCTCTTCAAGAAAAACTGCTGACACTCCATTGGGATTGCATTAAGTTTCTAAATTAACTCACAGAGAATCAGTATCTTTACAATGTGACTCTTCCCTATCTTGAATAGAGCATGTCTTTTCATTTCTTCAGGTATTTTTTAAAATAAATTATTTATTTATTTATTGGCCGTGTTGGATCTTCATTGCTGTACATGGGCTTTCTCTAGTTGCGGCAAGCGGGGGCTACTCTTCGTTGTGGAGCACGGGCTCTAGGCACGTGGGCTTCAGTATTTGCAGCACACGGGCTCAGTAGTTGTGGCTCACGGGCTTATTGCTCCGAGGCGTGTGGGATCTTCCTGGAGCAGAGATCGAACGCTGTCCCTTGCATTGGCAAGTGGATTCTTAACCACTGCACCACCTAGGAAGGCCCCTTCAGGTATGTCATCTTTCAGTCATGTTTTCCTCATATGTTTTGCACACTTTTTGTTAAGTGTTTTTTTCTTTTTTGTGGCTGTTGCAAAAATGTTTGTCTGTTCCACTCTTTCTTCTAATGGATTGTCTGTAAGTAGTAAAGATACTGATTGATTTCTATAAGTTAACTTCATATTCTACCATTCTAGTGAATTCTCAGTCTCTCTCTCTCTCTCTCTCTCTCTCTCTCTCTCCATATTTGGACAATTTTCCAAGTGATTCTCTTTCATTAAAAAAGACTCTTTTTAAAAGCTAACATTGGGACTTCCCTGGTGGCACAGTGGTTAAGAATTCGCCTGCCAATGCAGGAGACACAGGTTCAATCCCTGGTCTGGGAAGATCCCACATGCCACAGAGCAATTAAGCCTGTGCATCACAACTGCTGAGCCTGCGCTCTAGAGTCCAAGAGCCACAACTACTAAAGCCAGTGTGCTGCAACTACTGAAGCCCACACACCTGGAGCCTGTGTTCCACAATAAGAGAAGCCACCACAAATGAGAAGCCTGCAAACGGCAACAGAGTAACCCCTGCTCTCCGCAACTAGAGAAAGCCTGCATGCAGCAACGAAGACCCAACACAGCCAAAAAAAAGCTAATATTAATATCACCGGAGATTTAAGAAATCATTGCATCCATAGTACAATAGCAGAATTCTACGGAAAAAGAATAAAGAGCAAGAAGATACTTTTGAAATTTAAAGAAAACAAATAAGAAGTTTAATCAAAATATTAGAAGATAAAGAAAATCTTCCATTTAAAAAACAAAACAGCCAGAAGTTACACAGGAAGAAGTAGTCTATTTGAACAGCCATATATCTATTGAAGAAATAGAATCAACAATTAATAACCTTCCAAACCAGAGAGCACTAGGCCCAGAGGTCACTGTTGAATTCTACCAAACATTAAAGGAGGAAATTATACCAATTCTCTATGATCTCTTCCAGAAGACAGAAGTAGAAGGAATACTTCTTAACTCATTCTATGAGACCAGCAACACAGTAATACAAACACCAGACAAAGACATTACAAGAAAAGAAAACTACAGGCCAATATCTCTCATGAATATCGATGCAAAAATCCTCAACAAAATAACAGTAAATTGAATCCAACAATGTATAGAAAGGATTTTACACAATGCCCAAGTGAGATTTATCCCAGGTATGCAAGACTGGTTCAACATTTGAAAATCAATTAATGTAACCCATCAACAATCAAATCATATCAATAGATGCAGAAAAAGCATTTGACAAAATCCAACAATCATTCATGATGAAAACTCTCAGCAAACTAGGACTAGAGAGGGTGACTCAGTAAAGAACATCTATAAAATACCTACAGCTAATATCATATTTAATGGTAAGAAACCAGAACCTTTTCTGCTAAGATGAGGAACAAGGCAAGGATGTACCCTCACCACTCTTTTTCAATATTGTACTGGAAGTTCTAGTTGGTGCAATAAGACAAGAAAAACATATTAAAGGTAAACTGATTGGGAAGAAAGAAGTAAAACTGTCATTGTCTGCAGATGACATGACTGTCTATGTAGAAAACCCCAAAAACTGACAAAAGAACTCCTGGAATTAATAAGCAATGATAGGAGGAATATAGGATACAAATTCATATAGAAAAGTCAATCACTTTCCTATATACCATCAATGAACAAGTGGAATTTGAAATTAAAAACACAGTGCCATTTACATTACAGCCAAAACATGAAATACTAAGATATAAATTTAACAAAATATGTACAAGATATATATGAAGAAAACCATAAATCTTTCCGATGAAAGAAATCAATAAAGGACTGAATAAATGGAGAAATATTGCATGTTTATGGGTAGGAAGACTCAAAATTGTCAAGATATCGATTCTTTTCAGCTTGATCTATAGATTCAATGAAATCCCAATCAAAATCCCAGGACATTATTTAGTGGATATTGACAAACTGACTCTAAAGTTTTTACAGAGGGGCAAAAGACTCAGAATGGCCAATACAATGTTGAAGCAGAACAAAGTTGGATGACTGACACTATCCAACTTCAAGACTTACTATAAAGCTGCAGTAATCAAGACAGTCTGGTATTGGCAAAAGAATAGGCAAACAGATCAATGGAGCAAAATAGACAGCCATAAATAGACCTACATAAATATGTTCAACTGATCTTTGACAAAGGAGAAAGAGAATACAATGCAGCAAAAATAGTCTTTTCAAGAAATGGTCCTAGAATAAACTGGACATCCGCAAGCAAGATAAATAATAAGTCTAGACACACATCTTATACTTTTCACAAAAAATACCTGCAAATGTATCATAGACCTAAATGTAAAATGCAAAACTATAAAACTCTTAGAAGATAACACAAGAAGAAACCTAAATGTTCTTTGGTATGGTAATGCTCTTTCAGATACAACCCCAAAGGCACAATTCATGAAAGAAATAATTGATAAACTGGACTTCATTAAAATGAAAAACTTCTGCTCTGTGAAAGACACTGTCAAGAGAATGAGAAGATAAACCACAGACTAAGACTAGATATTTGCAGAATACATATATGATAAAGTTCTGTTATCCAAAATACACAAAGACTCTTAAAACACAACAATAAGAAACAAACAACAAGATTTTAAAATGGGTCAAGGACCTTAACAGACACCTTGCCAAAGAAGATATACAGATGAGAAGTAAGCATGTGAAAATATGTTCCACATCATATATCACCAGGGAAATGCAAATTAAAACAATGAAATACCACTATGCACTTATTAGAATGGCCAAAATCCAGAGCACTGACAACACCAAATGCTGACCAAGATGTATAGCAACAGGAGCTTTCATCCATCATTGGTGGGAATGTGAAATGGCACAGCCACTTTGGAAGACAGTTTGGTAGCTTCTTACAAAACTGAACTTACTCTTATCATATAATCCAGCAGTTGTACTCCTCGGTGTTTACTCAAAGGAGTTGAAAACTTATGTCCACACAAAAACCTGCACACAGATGTTTATAGCAGCTTTATTCAAAATTGCCAAAACCTGGAAGCAATTAAGATGTCCTTAAGAAGGTGAATGTATAAAAAAACTGTGATACATCCAAACAATGGAATATTATTCAGCACTAAATAGAAATGAGCCATGAAGCCATAAAACAAGATGGAGGAATCTTAAATGCATATTATTAAGTGAAATAAGTCAATCTGAAAATGCTTCATATTATATGATTCCAACTATACGACATTATGGAATAAACAAAACTATAGAGACAGTGAAAGCTGGTTGTCAGGAGTTAGCAAAGAGGGAGGGATGAATACGCGCAGCAGAAATAATTTTTAGGGTCGTGAAACCACTCTATAAACACTATAATGGTGGATACATGTCATTTACATTTGTCAAAATCCATGGTATGTACAACACCAAGCATGGACCCTAATGTAAAGTATGGACTTCAGGTGATTATGATGTGTCCATGTAGCTTCATCAATTGTAACAAATGTACCACTCTGATGGGGGATTTTGAGAGTGGGAGAGGCTATGCATATGTGAGCACTGGGGTACATGGGTAATCTCTGTACATTCCATTCACTTATGCTGTTACCCTAAAACTGTTCTAAAAAATAAAGTATATATTTTTAAAAAAGCAAAACCAAAAGGTAAAGATATAAAAAAAGAAAAGATAATAAAATTTGAGGGCCAATCTGGGGGTATAATAGCCACCTAATTAGAGTTCGGAAAGAGAGAAAATGAAGGGGATGAAATTATCCAATAGTACAAGAAAATCTTCCAGATTTTCTTTGGAAACAAGAAAATTGAGGGATACAAGTCTCTAGAGTTCTTGGTAAGTATTTGCTGAGCCCACCAAGGGTCCAGCAACATGCATGAAAAGAACCTGACTACTTGGAAGTGATTTACTTATCATCAGTGAGAGCTGGTTTATAGTAAGTTTATGTTATAAAAGATACTGTTCTTTTTCAGTAGCTTTAATTTAAGGCTTGTGAATCCATTACAGCCACTTCAGTGGAGTTTTCATTAGAATTAGTTGGCTAACCCAAGGTGCTAATAAGGCCCCAGTCATGAGCCCAAACCCTGGGTGGGCCATTCCATTTTTTCTGTTCCATGGCCAGCTTCCTAGCATTGAATATGAGGGAGACAGGGTTAGAAAGTACAGATGGGTCAATTCAAAAACCACCCCCAGTATGAGAAAAGCCCTCCAAGTACCTGTCCTAGTGGAAGTTCTGTATCTTCATGTATAAAAGGTAGACTCCTCATTTTGGATAACCAGAATTTACTAATTATTTTATATAATCAATTACTATCCACACACTAGGCTGAATCTGGGCCTTGAAATAGTCTCTGGAGAAAGAAATAGTTGGGTTCTCTGTGTTTTTTGATGGTTTCCTAGTTTTCTTTATTCACATAAAAATTCAAGCAAGAGCCCAAAAGTAATTTTTCAGGCTAGTATTTCCAGGCACACGAATTTTATATGCCAGTCAGATTTATTGTAATAGGAATAGAATGAATTAAGTCAGCTGCTTCTAGATGATGTTTGTGATTGATTTTCCAGAGCACCTTGGAGACTGCCCTTTTATCTCCTACTGTTCTCAGTTTAAAAAAAAAATTAGCTCTTTGGTCAGGCACATGCTATTTTCCATCTATCCTCTTTGGCATCTACTACTGCACAGCACCACATGTTCTTTTCACCCAAATTGCTTGACTTTACCACGTCTCTCTGAGGTTTTTTTTTTTTTTTCTCTCTATGGTAATTGCTCTTTTGTCAGATTCTCTTTAAATGATCTCTTTCTTTTCTTGTCTCTCTACTTCATGCTCACTTTCTAATGACACTTTTGGTAATATCCGAAAGGCTTATTGAGAAAGAAAAAAGATTAGTAGGAAGAAAAACATCTTCTCTTACTCCAGATTTTTCTCCCATTTTAAAATATGATATTCATTTCATCTTGGAGATATTTTTAAGTTTTCAAAAGTGAATATTGATCAAGCTACAGTATGAGACAGTGAGGAGTCCATTTACCTTTCTATGCCTCAATCTTATCCTTTGTAAAAGGCAATCACTAAGTTGCCCAGAGTTGATACCATTTGAATATAAGTAACTTCTTTTTTTTGTCACTGCTTTCCCATTGGTCTCTGCCTAAGTATTCTGAGTAGAGTCCACCCTGTAAAATGAACAAACTGAGGGATGGAGACTCATTGTGATTTGAAGAGGGTCACATGGTTTGTCTGCGGCATTCAGAAATAGCTTGGTAAACCCAGTACACCAGACAGTCTTCCCACTCAATTGTAAATCATTTAAACTCAGATTTAAGTATAATACCTTGCCTTGCTCTCAGTGCCACAGCAGTCATTTTATTGTTTCTGGCAGAGAAGGGGGGAAAAAATGAAAACTAATATAGTGGTTGAAAGTTAAATCTCTTTAACAGGCTAAGCTTAAAAAGAAACTCACTATTTTCCTTCACTTCTTCCTTTTGCACCCCAGATTTGATCCTGCTTAAAGAACATATGAAAAACTATTTGTTTGTCTTCTGTGGGGATACTATACCTGCTATAGTGAGAAGAGCCCTGGAAAAGGAATCAGGAGACCCAGGAGCTGATTCTAGATGGATCACTAACTAGCTGTGTTACTTTGGGCAAGTTGTTTCATGACTAGCCTTCAGTTTCCCTATCTGTAAAAATAAGGATTGGAGCAGAAAATTGCTAAGGTCATTTTAGTCCCAACTTTCTTTCATGCTATAATCAATAAAAGAACACACTCTGTGAGTGAGAACACGAAGTAAACAGGGAAGAAAGAACAGAGGCTAACTGGTTGGTCAGGATAGAAAACAATGCACAAAGAAAAACCCAAACAGGTATGAAGCTGAAAGTATAAGATGCTGTTAGCAACCTAGAAATGGAGTTAGATATTGTTTGATACAGTTTCGTCATTTTACAGAGAACCTGAAGACTTGGATTAGATGGTCAGTTCCTATCCCTAAACAGTCCTTTATTTTTGGTTGATGTAGTTACCGATCAAAGGGGATATAGGATGGGCAGAAAGCAAGGACCTTAAGAGGTGAAGAATATAGAAAGACAGAATCTGACCAGTGAAAGATTCAATAATCTACAGAGAATGGACACCACTCTTTCAGCCAAACATATGACATCATTGGTAACATAAAAGAACGTTTGACACTTGGCAAACATTCTATGAGGCTGTGCACACAGGTACAAAAAGATAACCAAATAAACTCACATCGCTATAATCAGCTTCTCTTTTGGGTAGGTGGGTCTCTTCTCTGTTACACTGGAGTAAATGAGTCATCTTAACTAACTCACTTAATCACTAAGGTGATACTTCCAGAGCCATGCTTCTCAAATTTAGGTATGCATGAGAATGATATGAGTAAAGTTGTTAAAATACAGATTCCAGGGTACAACTCTTGGGACTGTGATTCAGTGGGTCTGTAACTACACCCACCAATCTGTATCCTTAAAAAGTATTGCTGGTGATTCTAATGCAAGTCAGAGCATACTTTGAGAAACTCTGGGGTCTAGAGACTAGATCAGGCTGCTTCTACCTGGCACCTGTTCATATATGGCCCACTAGAACAAGGTCTTCTAAGCAAAGAGTTTTCTACAGTGAGTTTTCCACCACATCAAAAAGGCATAAGCAATACACAAAAAATTCAGGTATAATCCAAATCCAAGGATAATGTTTACTGACTGAAATAAATATAGGTTGCTGATTACCCCCGCTTTCTTCAGCATCTTCACCATCACCTTTACTAACTGTTGTTCCTTGAGCATTTTAGCACGCTCTGATCTACCCTAGACATCATTTTACTAAATTTTCAGCAGCATTTGAAACATTTCATATCCTCCAAAGTCATGGCCACTCCCACCTTTTTGAAACTCTTGCTTCTCTTGATTTTCATGACATCAGGTTCTCAAGATTTAACTCAATTTTCTGGCAGTGAGTACGTAGCTTCGTTTGTGATATCTTCTTCCTATCCCCATTCTTTATGGGATATTGATTTCTGTTCTGGCCCTCTTCTCATTCTAAACATTCTTCTTAGGCAAGGTTGTCTTTTCAGGGGGCTTCATTTAACATCTCCAAGTTAACATCTACTAAATTTGAATCTCTAGACCAGATCTCTCTCCTGACCTGAATAGTCAGTCATCTCCTTGACTTCTCTGCTTGAATGATGCTCAAGCGCCTCTAACTCGGCCTGTCCAAAACTGATTTTACAAAATCCAATAGATCTAGTAGAGGATCTCGCCATGAAAATTAAGCAAAGGAAAGAAATAAAAGGCATCAGAATTGGAAAGGAAGAATTAAAACTATCTTTTTGCAGAAGACATGATCCTATAGTGGAAAAAAACTAAACAATCCACTAAATAGTGGAGCTAATAAATAAGTTCAGCAAGGTTTCAGGATACAAGATCAATATACAAAAACTACTTGTATTTCTATACACTAGCAATGAATGATACAAAATGAAATTTAGAAAATAATTCCATTTGCAACAGTATCAAAAAGGATAAAATCTTAGGATGAAATTTAACCCAAGAAATGTAAGACTTTTACACAGAAAACTAGAAAACATAATTGAAAGACATTAAAGAAGACCTAAATAAAAGACGGGAAGGAGGGGATATAGGGATATATGTATAAATACAGCTGATTCACTTTGGTGTACCTCAAAAGCTGGTACAAGAGTGTAAAGCAATTATATTCCAACGAAGAGCTTAAAAAAAAAAGACTCATTTGCAATGAGTCAACCAATAGCCTCTGCTCATTGCACATGGGATTGAGCACAGTCAGAGCTGTTAGCCTCCTGTGTGCTCGTCTGGGACTGGGCTGATTTAGTTTTCTTTTTCTTTCTTTGGTAAGAAATAAACCTTTACTGTGTTAAGATTGAAAAAAGAAAAGAAAAGAAAAGACATCATCCTATGTTCATTGATTGGAAGACTTAATATTGTTAAGAAGGCAATACTCCGTCACATTCCTCTGCAGAGTCAAAGAAACCCCATCAAAGTTCCAACTGCCTCTTTTGCAGAGATTAAAAGTGCTGATCTTAAAATTTATATGGAAATGCAAGGGACCCATAATAGCCAAAACAATCTTGAAAAACAAGAACAAAGTTGAAGGAGTCACAATTTCTGATTTAAAAAATCTTCTTACAAAAACTACAGTAAGAGAACAGACTTGAGGACACAAGGTGGGGGCAAAGGGGAAGCTGGGACAAAGTGAGAGAGTAGCATTGACATATATACACTACCAAATGTAAAATAGACATCTAGTGGGAAGCTGCTACATAACACAGAGAGATCAACTCGATGATGGGTGATGACTTAGAGGGGTGGGATAGGAAGGGTGGGAAGGAGTTGAGGCAGGAGGGCATATAGCTTACAGCTGATTCATTTTGCTATACAGCAGAAACTGGCCCAACAGTGTAAAGCAATTATATTCCAATAAAGAGCTTAAAAAACACACAACAGTAATCAGGACTTCCCTGGTGGTCCAGGGACTAAGACTCTGCTCTCCCAATGCAGGGGGCCTGGGTTCAATCCCTGGTCAGGGAACTAGATCCCACATGCTGCAACTAAGAGTTTGCATGCCACAACTAAAGATCCCTCATGCCACAATGAAGATCCCATGTGCCGCAACTAAGACCTGGCACAGCCAAATAAATAAATAAACATCAAAAAAAAAACCCTACAGTAATCAAAACAATGTGATAATGGCATAAGGATAGACATATAGTCCAATGGAAAAGACTTCAGAGCCCAGCAATAAACCCAAACCTCGTTGGTCAATTGATTTTTGACAAGGGTGCCAAGACCATTCAGTGGGAAAGGACAGTCTTTTAAACAAATGGTGCTGTAAAAGCTGGATATCCACATGCAAAAGAATGAATTTAGATCTCTACCCCACACCACATACACAAACTTACCCAAAAGGAATCAAAGACCTAAATGTAAGAGCTAAAACTATAAAGCTCTTAGGAAAAAACATAGGGATAAATCTTCTTGACCTTGGATTTAGCAATGGAGTCTTATATATGACACCAAAAGCATAAGCAACAAAAGAAAAAAAAATAAGTTGTAATTCATCAAAATTAAAACTTTTGTGCATCAAAGGACATTATCAATAAATAATAAAGTCACCCATAGAATGGGAGAAAATATTTGAAAACTGTATGCCTAACAGAGGATTTGTATCTAGAATCTATTTTTAAATCTCATAATTTAATAATAAAAAGACAAATAACCCAATTTAAAAATAGGTGTAGGATTTGAATAGACATGTTAAAAATTTACTAATGGCTAATAAGCACATGAAAAAATGCTCAACATTATTAGTGATTAGGGAAAATTCAAATTGAAACCACGATGAAATACCACTTCACACCCACTAGGAGAGCTGTAATTTTTTTTAAAAGGACAGCAAAACATATATACACTACCAAATGTAAAATAGATAGCTAGTGGGAAGCTGCTGCATAACACATGGAGATCAACTCAATGATGGGTGATAACTTAGAGCGCCAGGATAGGGAGGGTGGGAAGGAGTCGCAGGAGGGAGGGGATATGGGGGTATATGTATAAATACAGCTGATTCACTTTGGTGTACAGCAAAAACTGGCCCAACAGTTTAAAGCAATTATATTCCAATAAAGAGCTTAAAAAAAAAACAGTAAAAATTCTTGGCAAGGATGTGGAGAAATTGGAATCCTCAAATATTGTTTGTGGGAATGTAAATAGGGTAGCCGCTGCCCAAAAATGTTAGATAGTTCCTCAAAACGTTAAACATAGAGTTACCAGATGACCCAACAATTCTACTCTTAGGGATATACTCAAAAGAATTTCAAAACATATGTTCACACAAAGCTTGTACATGAATGTCCATAGCAACATCATTCATAATAACCAAAAAGTGGAAATAAGCCAAATGTCCATCTACTGATGAATGATTAAATAACATGTAGTGTGTTTATGCAATGGAATATTGTTAGGCAATAAAGAAGAAGCAAATGCTTCTACATGCTACAACATGGATGAATCTTGAAAACAGTATGCTAAATGAAAGAAGTCAAACACAAAAGTTCACATACATATAATCCCATTTATATGAAGTATCCAGAATAGGCAGATCTATAGAGACAAAAAGTAGATTAGTAGTTGTCAGGAGCTAGGGGAAGGGATAAACAGGAAGTGATTGGTAATGGATACAGGGTTTCTTTTAGGGGTGATGAACATGCTCTGGAATTAGTGATAATGGTTGCACAACTCTTGAATATACTGAAAACTACCCAATTGTACAATTTTAAATGGTACATTTTTATAGTAAGTGAATTATATCTCAATAAAAAGATCAAATTAAAAAAAACAATAGAATTGGACGAGGGATATTAACAAGAAATCCACAGAAGAAATACTAATGGGACTACAATTAAAATGAGATGTAAGTTTTCAGCCTAAATCCAACGACTGCCATCCTTAAAAGGAAAAGGAGATTTGGAGATACACGGATCCACACACAGAAGGAAGAAGGGCATGTGAAGACAGAGGCAGAGACTGTAGTGGTGCAGCTGCAAGCCGAGGAATGCCAAGGATTGCCAGAGCCATGACAAGCCATGAGAAGGCAAGACTTGTAACAGAATAAATTTTTGTTGTTTGAAGCCACCAAGTTTGTGGTTATTTATGGCAGCCCTAGGAAACTAAAACACCCTACTAAGAATCTATACCACAGAAATTCTTGTAGAAGTGGGCAAAGATATTTATAATGTACTAGTGGGCTTATTGTAGCATTCCTAACAATCTCAAAAAGCTAGAAGTAACCTAAATGTCCATTGATAGGTAACCATTAAATAAATTACAGTATATTCTATTATATATGGAATATTATTCAGCTATTAATAGAGTTCTTCTATTGACAAGGAAGGATATCTGTGATATATTTCTAAGTGGCAAAATCAAGTAGCAGACAAACGTGAATGTTTTTGTAAGATGATATATTTTTAAAATTATTAACACTGTATACATACACACATACATGTATATGCGAGTGTGAATTTTCACTTGAAGACTAAAGGATATAAAATAATACTCATTAAACTATTCGTGGTTAATTCTGAGGACTTGTAGAAGTGGAGAAAAACTTTGATTTTTTTACTTCCTATTTTTGATAGATTATTTGCCAGTAAGGATGTACTTCTTTTGTAATGGAAAAAAAATTTAAACACTCCTTCCACAGTAAATTTCTTTCAGTTGCTCAAACATTCCATTCCCTTTCATATTTTCAAACTTTTGTCCATGATTTCCCTCTGCCTGGAACACTGTCTCCGTCGACATCTTCGCCTGGCTATTCATCTTGCAAGTCTTGATTTCTTCGTCATTTTCTCCTGGAACCCTGCCCTGAGTACATTTCCCCTCCCTGTAACCTTGCAAAGCTGGTTAGAGGCCCTCCTCTGCATTCCCAAGCACCCTGCAGTGCCCTAAGATAACACTTAGCACACACTGGGCTGTGATAGTTGGTTTATGTACTACAGTATTGCCCATTGATATTCAATATTTATTGAATTTATTGACTTCTGGACAGAACATTACTGAAAATCCAATTCCTTTTATTCCTAAGGAAAAAATAAAGAAATATGGAAGACATTAAAGAAGGGAGCAAAAGAAAGATAACTCAGAGATATTTTTCTTTAATCCAGATGAAGAGCTAGGTGGAAACGCAGAAGGAAATAACAAAGCAGCCTGAGAGAAGAAGAGATCTGAGTAACATGATCTGTCACAACTTCATCTCTACCCTGCAATCAATATTCCACTCACAAAGGACTACTCAGTACTCCCACAACCCAAACACATACTTATACTCCTATATGACTTTGCTCACATTATTCTTCCATCCCAAAATGCTCTTCCACACCCCCTCGCCCAAATCCTATTTTTAACAGCCTTTTGACATTGCAGAGGCTTTTGACAGAGTTCACCTCTGCCATCTTTGTTAAACCTACCCTTCTCTTGGCTTTTGTGACGCCTCAGTGTCCTCTTCCATCATTTGACTTCTAGTACTGGAATTTCTACAATGAAATCCATCCAGATGAAGGATGAATGGAAATTACCATGATGAAAAGAGCAGTGTAACCCACCATCCCATAGGAGATGGAGCAACATGGACAAATTCTTGAGGGAACCAAAGTGTGACCCAAGAATTTTCTATCATATCAGTTTGCCCTTCAACAGACAGATTTCTCTAGCATGGCAAAGTTCAAGGAATGCAACACTCATGAGGGCTGCTTTAAAAAAAACTAGTAGTTGATAAAATCTAGACAACCAAGAGATATATCAAAACAAAGAACCAGGAATAAAGAAGCTGTGATAAAATAGTAGTAGTAAGCACTGAATTCATTTAAACACAGAAGCAAGACCAAACATTTAGAGAATTCTAGGTGGAGAACAGAATGTAAATGTTATAAACTATGAGAAGGTAAAAATAATAATGTAGCTAACAAAAATCATGAGATGGGAGGGGAAGTGCATTTCATCCCATTTCATAATAACTCATTTCCTCATATTTATAATAATAGTTTATCATATACCAGCCACTGTGCCAAGTATTTTATATGTATTAACTTTTATTCCTCACAACCCAATGAAGTAAGTACGTTTTAATCCCCATTCTGAAAATGAGAAAATTGAGGCACATAGAGATTAAATAATTTACCCACCTTATAGCTAGTAAATGGCAGAACTGATCTTAACCCAAGCAGGCTATCTTCAGAACCAACTACCCAGAGAATCAGTCTAACAATTTCAAAAAATGAAACATGGAGATGAAAATATAATAACTATAACTTCTTTATATTTTCCAAAACATTTTTTAAGCATTATGTTTTTTCTTTGTTTTTTTATTTGTTTGGTTGTACCAGGTCTTAGTTGAGGCAGGCGTGCTCTGTAGTTGAGGTTCGCCGGCTCCTTAGTCGTGGCATGTGGGGTACTTAGTCACAGCAGGCCGGCTCCTTAGTTGCGGCTTGCCAGCTCCTTAGTTGAGGCTTGCCAGCTCCTTAGTTGTGGCATGCAAACTCTTAGTTGCAGCATGTGGGATCTGGTTCTCTGACCAAGGATCGAACCCGGCCCCTGCATTGGAAGCATGGAGACTTCACCACTGTGCCACCAGGAAAGTCCCTATATTTTCCAAATATTTGATCTTAACTTTAAAATAGCCTTTCAGAGACTACTATTTTTGAGGGGGAAGAAACATTTATCTGAAGTTTATCATTTTCTTTACTTTCACTTTGATTTGTTTTTCTTTTTTTCAATTTCATACTTTTTAAAAAGTGTGTATATTATTTCTATTAAAATTTTATATCTATCCATTCCTTAATCCTTTATACTAAGTGATGTCCAAAATAATATTCATTAATCTTAGTAATTAATGTTTATAAACTCTTTAATATCTGCCAGATAGCAAAGTAAGCACTTTAAATGGATTGTCTCATTGTTATCACAGCAATCTTATAGTTACTATTTTTAACCTCCTTTATTCACATAAGGAAATTAAGGCAAGTAATGGTTATTTCTGATTAGTGCAGGGTTGGAGGTATTTTTTCCCTCTTTTTTGCACTTCTCTATATTGCTTGCTTATTTTATAATAAGTACGTATTTTTTAATAAGAATGCAAAAGCCATTCTAAAAGTATATTTTTAAATTAATAACTCTTGACGATTCCCCAGTGGTCAGTCTTGAGGTTTTTTCTCCTTCTATTCTGCACTCATTTTCTAGACCATGTCATCAACTCCCATAGCTTTGAATACCATCCACAGGCAAATGGCTCCCAAATCCCTATACCCACTCTAGGGCCTATCTTCTGAGCTCCAGACACATATGTTCAACTGCCAACAAGACATCTCTTCTTGCATGCTTCATAAACACCTCAAATTCAACATGTCCAAAACCATACTCATTACCCCAAACTGGTCTGCCACGTTTCCTCATCCCAGTGAATGGCACTACTCTCCACCCAAATGCACAAACCAGAAATACATGAATCATTTTTTTATCCTTCCCTTTCTCTCATCCTGTGTATCTAATTTATCACCAAGTACATGCTACCTCTAAAGTACACATCCCAAATCTGTCTACTTCTCTCCATCTCCAATACCACTTCTTAACCCAAGCCACTATAATTTCTTGCAATCACCTTCTAACTGGTCAACCTTTAAAAATTCTTGCCCCATTACAATTCATCCTCCTCACAACAGCCAGAGAGATGCTAATGAACATAAAAGGAACTGTGTCTCCCCTGTTTAAAACCCTTCAATGAGTTCCCACAGTTCTTAGAATAAACTAAGAAACTGCTCACCCTTTGTAGCATAAACTGCAAATTTCCTACTCAATATGTTTCCCCTTCTATAATAAAACCAGAATTTTTTTTAGTAATAGGCTGAGTTGAAAATAAAGCCTCCTCATACTCCCTTATAGCTAGGGGTGGCCATCCAACCCAGTTCTAGTAGATAAGCGGAAATCTGCAGGTTAGGGCTTCCAGGAAAATTGTTACTTTCCTGATGGAAATAGACAGACTTAGCTGTCACATTTGCAATTCTTTGGCCAAACTTAAAAAAAAGACAAATAAAGCTATGAGAGCAGTCTTATGAAGAAACCCATGTTTATTGTGTTAGATGGTTCCCCCTCAACAATGTTATTCACAGCTGTCTTTTGCCCTTTGCATTCTCTCCTTATGCTGCCTGGAGGTAGAACAGCCATCTTGAAAGCATGAAGATAGAAGCCATGCTCAAAGGATCATAGAACAAAAAGATGAATGCTTGGGTCCTGAAACTTGTATGAGTCCTGAATTGCTGACATTGAGGCTCAGAAAAATAAACTTCTTATTTTGTTAAACCACCACAACTTGGCTTCTGTTACATGCAGCCAAAAACAGTCCTAATAGATACAGTCTTGTATGATATATGGTCCCTGCTTACCTCTTCAGCCTTATCTCTAGCAACTCTCCACCTCATTCACTATATTAGTACCACACTGACTTTCATTTTACTCTTAAAACACAACCTCTTTTCTGCTTCAGGGTATTTGCATATGCTGGCGCCTCTGCCTGAAATAATCTTTTCCCTAATCTACACAGGCTAAATTCTACTCATTGTTTAGTTCTGAGCTTAAGGGACATCTCCTTAGCATGGACTTCCCTGACCACTGCCCCTCCAATCCAAATTAGTTGCTCTCATAACACTTTGAACTTCTCCTTCTTAGCATGTTTCATAGTTGATATGTTTTTACTTACTTACAGGATTTTTTTCCTTTTAGTTTAACTTCTGTCTCCCCAACTAGCCTCTGAGCTCAACAATGTCATGGACTATGTTAACCTTGTCCACTACTAAATATATATCTAGCCCCTATAAAAGTGCTTGCCACATAAATTGCTAATAAATGAAAAATCTACTGAAATTTTGAGTGCTCTGTTCCATTTTCCCTGCTCTCCTGAATCAGACTTAATCACTCCTCCTTCTATGCTTCCATGGCATATTGATTTGAGCTCTATTTTAATTCAGTCCTTCTAACAAATGAGGTATGTTATAAAGTATCTCAAAGTCTGCTCAGAAGAAAAACACATAAAAACTCGTTATGATACAGTGTAATAAACGCAACATTTGAAGTATGAGAAAGATACAAAAATAGAACAAGGGAAAGGGTGATGAACTCAAAGTGGTGGAAATGAGATCAGGGAAGACTTTCAGGAGCTGGTAACATCTAGGTAGCATTTTGAAGACTAAATGAGAATTTTCAGGTAGACAAGGGGAGGAAGGGAAACCCAAGCAAAGAATACAGCATGTGAAAATGCCCTGTAGAGTAAGAAAAACAGAGGGTGCTCAGAGTCAATAAAGCATAAAGTGTAAGGAAGGCATTGGAAGCATAGTGTGAATAACATTGTTGAGGGGGAACCATCTAACACAGTAAACATGGGTTTCTTCATAAGACTGCTCTCATAGCTTTATTTTTCTTTTTTTTGTTTGGCCAAAGAATTGCAGAACAAATAGAACCATGACTTTTATTTCATAACTTCCATAATCGATGTCATGCATGATCATCTCTGCAACAACTAGAAAATTATTTTCCTTCGAGACATTAGGATGTGGATGAAGTCACACATACATGCTCCATGGCTCTGCCCAGCAGAGACACCCAGTTGACTCCATCTCTATGGAGGAAATTGTCCAAAATCAAGGCTGAGGGATTAGGCAGGGTCAAGACCATGAAGTGCCTATGATGTCACCATAAGTAGCTTTGATTTAATAGACAATGAATAGACACAGAAGGATTTTAGTCAGGGGAGAGATTATCCTCAGATTTGAGTCCTAGAAAATATCATCTTGAAGGAAATGGATGGAAGGCAAGAAAACCAGTTAGGACTCTGTTGCAACACTAAAAGTAACTATGAGAACCTCAACTAAGATGGTGGAACTTGAGGATAGAGAGAATAAGACTGGGAATATAATTCAGAGATAAAGTTGACTGGATTTAATAATTGATTAGGCATGGAGACCTAATTAGGCAAGAGAGGAAGAAATCAAGGATCATTTGAAGGTTTCTATTCTAGAAACTGACCATCATGCCATTTAGTAAGAGGGATGATATAGAAAGAAGAGTATATTTCGAAGGAGAGATAATTAATTCAGTTTGGAACATGTGGTATTTGAGGTACCTCTAGGATATCCAAGTGGGGATGTCTAACAGGTTAGATAGACACATGGGTCTGGAGCTCTAAGAGCAGACTGGGTTAGACATACGGATCTGAGACTCGTCAGAGAAGATGACAACCTAAATTAAGGCTTTAGAAGTCAATATTGGGAGAAAAGAATGGCTTTGATAGATGTAAGAATTTAGAATCAAAAATACCTGATCACTGATTGGATAAGGGAATGTGCCAAAGAGAGGAGAGTCTAGGACAAACTACAGGTTTCTGGTTTTGGAGCCTTGGTGAGTAATGGTTCCACTGTTATGGACTGAATCGTGTCCAACCCACCCGCCCACCGAAATGCATGTGTTGAAGCCCTAATACCCATTATTTTTTACTGTGACTGTGTTTGCAGATAGGGCTTTTAAAGAGGTAATTAAGGAAAAATAAAGTTGTAGAGATGGGGCCTAATCCAATATAACTCGTGGCTTCATAAGAAAAGGAGATTAGGACATATACCCCCATAGAAGGGGAATACGAGGTGAACATGAGGAAAGCCATCTACAGAGCAAGGAGAGAGGCCTTAGAAGAAACCAAACTTGATCTTGGACTTCTAGCCTCCAGAGCTGTGAGAATATAAATTTCTATTGTGTAAGCCACCCAGTCTGTGGTACTTCATTATGGCAGCCCTAGCAAACTAATTCAGCCACCAACCAAGATTAAGAATATGGGAACGAAAGTAGGTTGGGGGAAGGGGGTGTTGAAAGAAGAAGAGTTTGATGTGGGACATGTTGAGTTTTGAGATTCCTGAGATCCATCAAGGTAGAGGTATTTAAATGGCTTTGAAATTCAAAAGACAGAATGGAGTTATAGATACAGATTTGGAAATCATTGATATATAGGTGATATTTTAAACTCTGGGAGTGGATGAGATCATCCAAGAAGTATATATATAGAATGAGAAGATCATCAAAGATAGAACCATACAGAATATCAACATTAAGGAACAGACTGAGGAAGAGAGCCTAGGAAAGGAAAATAATCAGAGAGATAGAATGAAGAGAGAGAGAAAACTTATCAGTAACCTTTTAAATCTTGTTTTTAACTATAATTAGTTGACTACATATTGATCTCAGTCCTCAAAGAGCTTTAACATAGTGAAGAAGGCACTACCTTATTCATTTCTGAATCTCCTACACCAAGCATAGTGCCTGACATTTAATATCCCTGCAATAAATATTTGTTAGAGCAAATGGAATTGAAATTAGAACCTCATTCCTTTTTTGTTTTGTTTGCTTATTTCTGGAGTGTGCAGCGTGTATTGCCACTGATATTTTAAGTTCATAGTGAAAAATCATTTCAATGTGTCCTAGGCTTGGTCCCCTTCCAAACCAACCCCCAGGACAATAGTTTTCATTATTACCTTCTGTCTTTGCCATTCTGGATGGAATTCTGTGCACAGAAGTTATATACATATATGAGTATATCTATGTAACAAATCGCAGCACAGGAGCCCCCTGGGCTCCCTCAGGCTCTGGTATGACATATTTGAGCCATATAAATTCAGCTTCTCCTCTGGCATCTGTTAGCCGACTCACTTGCAACTCCACCTCAGCAGTGGTCTCTCAGTCCTCTCAAAGCAGAGAAAGAGTGCCGTGTGCTGAGAGACCATGGCAAAGAATCCTCCAGAGAACTGTGAGGACTGTCACATTCTAAATGTAAGTTGCTTCATATTTTTTTCCCTTTTGAGCAGAAGCATGGCTTTACAGATTTATTGTATTGCAATGTGAACATTAAAAAGTAAAATCAAAAGTGACGAATTCTGGCTTGCAATTTTAAGGGCTATTGTGTGTTATTTTATTCTTTCTGTTCTTTGCTTAGGCAGAAGCTTTTAAATCCAAGAAGATATGTAAATCACTTAAGATTTGTGGATTGGTGTTTGGTATCCTCACCCTAACTCTAATTGTCCTGTTTTGGGGGGGCAAGCACTTCTGGCCTGAGACACCCAAAAAAGTAAGTAAACGCACATTGGATAAATGTTTCTGTTTTGAGTTTGATTGAATTTAATTAGTTATTGACGTATAGTATTCTGAAAATGAAAATCATTAAGTTCCTTTTGTGTTTATTTTTTGGTGGTGTGAAAAACAATCAAGATTTCACTCTCCCTTTTTTGCCTAATTATTTTGGTAAGGGAAAAAAATGTGTTTTCTGCATTTCGGTTAGTAATGATAAGATGTAGAATTACCCACTCCTTTATAATGCTTGGCTTTAAGGAGTTAAGATTTCTCCTAGAAGCAAAATTTTTACTGTAAGAAAAAAATATTTTCCATCTTTCTTTCAATTATCTGGGCAGAAACTGATGGAAAAGTAATTATACTACCACATAAGAAGAAACCTCCAGAAATGGTAGCAAAGGATTTTCAGGGATTATGTTTCTGACTTAATGCATCTGCTCTGTGGACAGTCAGCAAACTCCTTTAAAGAAGGAGCAATTCTCATACCTGAGTTCACGTTTATTTGTGACTCAAAACAAAACAAAACAAAACAAACAAAAAAAACTAGAGCTTTTCAGCTTCTCTTCAGCCACAGTCGTTGCTGTCCCACTGAGGTAGTAATGCTACAAGGTAGAAAAGTGACACCAAGTCATTAATTACAGATATCTCAGAATTCTTCTGATATTAGAGTTATTTGGTGAAGCTTGGCTGGCCATTGTAGTTGATATTAGTGTACCCTACACTAATATCAGGCTCTGGCGTGACATATTTGAGCCATATAAATTCAGCTTCTACTCTGGCCTCTGTTAGCCAACTCACTTGCTACTTCACCCTCTCTCAGTCCTCTCAAAGGGCTCACACACAACAGGCAAGTTTAGATGTGACCCAAAGAAAATCATAGTCCCTTAATGCCAACAATTTCCATTTGAAAGAGAATTAATAAATGTACAAGCTATAAGGTATGAAAATGGTTTTCTGGCTTTGCCACATTTTTCTGTCTGCATGTGGGATGTTGTTATTAATTTGTCATAGGATTCTCATTTCTATTTGATAACAAATGTAGGAAGGGAAAGGCACGAATCCAGGAGGGAGGACAAAATGCAAGAAGATAATGGATTGGTATGAACCATTAGGAGCCAAAGGAGTGATAGGAGCAGAGAGGAAAGAATATGGATCAGTGAGGAAGGAGAGGCAGGGGGTGGGGAAGCGTAGAAAATAGAAAATCAACTGGACAAGTTTCCAAAAGAAAACAGAGAATGAAGGCAGAGCCACCTTTGGATTCTTCACCTCTGCTACCATACCCACTTTCATTTAGTCCTAGAGACTACCTTTTCAAATTTAAGTAAGAGGGAGAATGAATTAAGTTTGCTTGCTTTTTTATTTATACTTTGTTCCAGAAAGGATTTCAGGCATCGTACATTGCCTATAGTTAGCCCTTTCTCTTATCTCTCTCACTGCTCTCTGCTCCTGAACTACTTACCATTCACATGTCTTTCTAGAGAAGCCACCTATATTCAGACTAGCAAGATGGGCAAAGCAATTGCGATCAGGAAAGAAACAGCAAATGAATGAGTGCCGAGATGCATTCCAATGCAATTCGGCTATTACTTAGCTGATTCCCAAGGTGACATGCTGCCCCACAATTTGAATCTTGGATCCTCTCGACAATTACAGATGGGTTAGAGGAGAATAAACCCTTTCATCTTCCATGGCCATAATGTAGTTAACTGGGTGTAGTAGGTAGCTAGACCTTTTGACCACCCATACATATCTGCCTAAACATCGGGCCAGATAGCTTTTCTGGTTTTATTGTAGCCACTGGAATTGTAAATTCTATTCTGAAGAAGTTTGTGGGTTTTTCTAAACTTACAATGCTATTTGTCTCAGTGCAACTATAAATTACTAGGTGGGGACTTTGCTTTTATCTAGCAAGTTGCCAAGTTCACTAACAGAGCCTATGGTCACCTCTGCTTCTGTATTATATCCTCTTTGCATCTCACTCCAGTTTGCTTTTTTATACATTATAAGGAGCAATCCTGTGATTCCTCAAAGCAAATGTAAAAACCTAGTCACTGCATGCACAGAAGAGGTGGAGTATGTTCCGGATAAATTTTATCAACAACCAAATCAAGTTCAAGAAGTAATCCATCTTAGGATGTAATTTTTAGCAAAGGGATCCTCAAAAATGAACAAAATCATTACAAAGTAATCTGATAAAGAACAATAAATAGGTGTCTCCTGGGGCAAGTTTTCTACCACGAACAAAAGTTGTTTGTTCTCCGTTCCAATGGGGAGTTGCAATTTATTGCCTTTGATATATAAGTCCTGGCCTTCCCCACAAGTCCAGGCTGTGTCTATTGCAAGCCGAGGAACCAGCTGGAGATGCAAATGCTCCACTAAGACCACTACCTTTAATTCCCAGACAAAAAACCCCAGGGAACATCTATGTTTCCAATGGCTAGGGCTGCCAATAAGCCTGCCTCGGAGCTGACTTATGAATGCTGGGAAGTGAAGAGTAGTCAGATTAGTCTTGGAAGAAGATTTTCAGAGAAAAAGGATCCAGGCATCTTGCACAAATTAAAGAGGCTCCCCTAAAGAGTATGGCCTGGCAAGAAACAGCAGTTAGCAGATTAAAACCCATGCTTTTCTGGACTTTCCTTTACAAGCCTTTGGAAACTGTGGGGACTGTGGGGCCCTTGGTGGAGAGAACCAGTGATGCTGCTGTGCTTATGGGTGACAGTGATGTGTTTGGCATCCCAGGACTTCCTCCAAGTTCTTAGCATTTGCTCCTCTAGCCTCCACCACACCTCCTTTTTATTTTGCTTTTTGACATCTGCTTATAATTAAGTGTTTAACATTCCACATCTGGTGTTGACATTTCCATCCCAGTAAGTTCCCCCCCACCCCTCCTCCTTCGATTACCTCCCACCTTGGTGTGGACAAAATATCCAGATTCTTGATCTGAAATGGGGACTAAGCCATGCTGGACTCCTTCTCCTCACACACCTCAGGCCTGAGTACATGTGCACACGAGAGAGACAGAGAGAGAGACAGGCAGAGAGAAAGAGACAGAGAGAGAGAGAGGAAATTTGGGAGAGCTGCCGCACTCCCTTACAGGCTACAGATCCCCAACCCAGAGCCACATATAGAAGCCACTTGAGCTGAATGAAAGCCAGTCCATTAAGTTCTGTATTCAGCTTTCTTAACCAAGCAGAGGGGACCTATTTAGCCCCAGAGATTTTGAGAGAGAATCACAAAGCTCCACTTCCAGGCAGTGACTGCCCAGGCATCTTTGTAGCAGATTCCCAAGAGAAACATTCTTGCTTAAAGCTCCCGGTACTACACATTGAACTTGAAACAATCAGAAGTCAACTTCCCGGCTAATTTATCCAACATGGAGAAAACAAGTCAGAAAAATCCCAGCCTTTAAACCAACAGTTGATAGATGTAACACAGATCTTGTAACCTATCCCCTCCAATCTTCTGCCTAGAATGAGGCAGAAGAATAATAAATTAAATGAATGAAATGCTGCCCTTTCTGCCATATATAGGAACTGCCTGGTGACTTTAGGGCTATTTGGAAAGCCTAAGTCCTAAGGTCCACACAGCAATCCACAGACTCCTGGGGATGTCCCCTCAACTTCTGCATACTACCAGGATGAGATGAGAAGAGGTAGGATAGGTGGGCATCCGTCTGCCCTCCCCCCTCACCTCAACTGCAGATGACCTTTAAAAGTGTTTCACTCAGGACTGGACTGCAAGCCCAACAGCATTCTAGGTTGAAAATCCTTTGCTCAGAAAAAGCACTTTCCTGCTAAGTCTGGATCAGGCTTTCTTGAGCCTATTTCTTTAAGTTGGCCAGAGATCAACTTTCTTCACTCTCCTTCTAGGCACACGGGAGACACAACTTTCTTCACTCTCCTTCTAGGCACACGGGAGACACAACTTTCTTCCCCGATTTCCCTAGGCTTTTCTACACAGCAATTTGGTGGGTAAAATGTGGGTCTGGAGAAGCATTTCATCCCTTCAAGGGAAGAGAAGGAGATGGAGCTGGAATCTCTTTAGCAGGGGTGCTGAGCTTCACCAGATGGTGCCACATCAGCATTTTTAAAAAGACTTCATTTTACATTCCTCCCAATCCATTGCAAGAGTAAAGTCTATCCTTGTCCAGCAACTGTCATGGGTCAGCTCTTGCTCTGCTGCTGAGGGACAGCATCCAATTATGTAGAGTAAGACTCTGGCTACTAGGGGCACATTCGTATTCAGTCTCTTCATTCTCCTGAGGCAGCATTTGCTGGGCAAGTTAGGTGGTACCATCCAGAAAAAACCTAGGTCTTCAAAGGGAGCTGTACTTTAGTGGCTGAGAGAGGGATTGGGGCTACTGTAGGGAAAGCAGCCCGGGAAATCAACAGGTAGTAGCAATCCAATGGTTCAACCTGACAGGTGTCAGCCAAATCTGAACAGAATTGATTTTGTCAAACTACTATATATAAAATAAACAACAAAGACCTGCTGTATAGCACAGGGAACTATATTCAATATCTTATAATAACCTATAATGGAAAATAATCTGAAAGGAATATATATATATAATATGATTTATATATAATATATATATATATAAACTGAATCACTTTACACCAGAAACTAACACAACATTGTAAATCAACTATACTTCAATTTAAAAAAAAAAGAATTGAATCTATATGTGTATGGCTGATTCATTTTGTTGTGTAGTGGAGGCTAACACAACATTATAAACAACATTATAATTCCAATAAAATTAATTTTAAAAAAAGAATTGATTTTGTCAACTATTCAACATTGCATCTGGCAAGAGGTAGGAGATAAAGACGGAAACCGAGCCTCCAGAGACATTTGGTGACTTGTCCAAAGTCACACAGCTTGTAAACGGCAGAGCTGAGGCATAGTTGAGACTATGACTAGAACCTAGTCTAGAGAGTCTTTCCACTATTCTTCAGCTGCATTTAAGAATAAGGAGTGAGGAGGGTAGTGGATAGGGAAAAACTTCTAAGCCAGCTTGAGTCTCTAGATGAAAAAAATGTGTTTTTTTTTTCTTTTTGAAAAAGTGGAATGTCTGTGCTGCCTATGCCAATTTTTTTCAGGACTGAGAACTGGTGATTGAAGATGCAGAAGTCCAACTTTGCATAAGAAACAATGTGTCTGCTCTGTGTTGGTTAAAGAAATACTCAGGGGCCCTTTAATTCTCACAGGCTAGGTCGGTAATAATATGGTACAATGCATTCCCTTCCCTTCCTTCCAGCCTAACACCTGCTAGCCAGCTATTCTAAGCATGTATTTCACCTTTGGAGAGTGTACCTCATAAACAGACAGTAAAGAATGAAAGTGGGGAGAAGAACAGCTAGATTAATCACAGGTTTCAAAAAACAAACCTAAGCCAAATGTCCTCAAATCCCTTTCAGGACAAGCTAAAGCTACTTGCCCCCAAAACAGATCCATCACACTGAGGTCTGAGGCAGCTGTACTCTTTATAAAAAACTTTCTTTTCTGATCTCAGAGATTGTCACAAATTGAGGCCAGAGAACACAGCAAACTATGAAAGGGGGATGTTAGGGCTCATTTGCTGCCTGAGTGCAGGATTTAACTGGATGAGGAAAGAATTCCTGGGCAGGGAAGAGAAATGAGTTTGTGTTCTCTCCATGTTTTGTCAGTGTGGTCTTCTTACATCCCTCACTCCTTGGGCTTTACCACATATCTATCTCATTTCACTTCTGAGTCATATTCCATCCCATTGGTTTACCTGTCCAATGCCACTGTTCTGGTCCTTCATAGCTGAGACCAACCTTATGTGTGGATGAAGTGGGAACCCATTTGAAATGCAGCTGGAAAGATGCCCTTACCCTTAAAATATCTCATTCCTGGTGTTATTGTGCTTAAAATCTACCATTAGTAATTCATTCCTTTGAGTTAAGTATTACACTCAATTTTTTTAACAAACACCCATCACTAATATCTTAGTGTGAGATCATTTGTCAGATTGCTTTCTTCTTTGATGCAATGTACCTGAAGCACCAGCAGATTCCTAGATGTCTAGACAGGAGACAGAGGAATAGAGGGAGATGGGAAGAGGAGGAAGAGCTAGGAAGGTACAAAGGGAGCAGGATATAAAAAGAACAGAAAAGGGAAGCTAGAAGCACCAAAGACTAATTTGCACTAATTTGCCAGTTTGGTGAAAGTATACTTATATTCTGTCCCCATTCTGTCCTTCCTGGAATAAAGCTGAGTTGGAGGCAGTCTGAGATGAGCTACTGGGAGCCCACTCACTCTTCTCTCAAACTGGTCATCTTGTCTCTGCTTTAGTTTGTACCTGGAGTGGACAAAACCATTTATTCCCTCACCTCCAGAAAGACCCTCAGCCCCTGAGCCAGTGAGCTTCATAGACAGAAAAGTACTTCTGAAGCCAAAGGCATGAGCTCAGTCTTCATATGGGCCAGTGAAGCTTGCATAGCCATTACCCAGGCAATGTGCTCCACAGGGACCTGGACGAGACGGTATGTCTGGATTTGCTCAAACCCATCCTTAAGCAGTCCAAAGTGGGCCACCAGCATCATCTTCCTAGACAAAGGACAGTCTGTTCCAAAAGGACACCTTTGATAGCGGAATTCCATCTGAGTGAATATATAGCTCCCCACCCCCCACCCAGAATTCACATATACATGAAGTCATTCTGATCCCACCACCATTACTAACAAAAAGGCAAACGTGCTAGTTAATAAATACAATCAGAATGGACCCCTCCTCCCTCACCAAAAAAAAAAAAGAAAACCTCTTTGAAAGAATGCTGAAAATAATCAAGATCTGCTGAGCTTGGCAGTTTCCAAGAGTTTTCATCTAGCAAGGTGTCCAAGTGAAGCGCATTGCCAACAGTGCAGGAAAACTCATTCCACAGAAGTACACTGAAATCCTAAATGTCACCAGTATGGTTCCATAGTCTTCTACCAGTGATTGAAAATACAGCCTGTGTTTTCTCTTTTGCCCAGGTAGGCAGCGTTCCAACATCCCCTAGTCTCTAACCTCATTTTTCCATGCAATAATCCATCAGTTGTGCTACTGATGAAACAAACACCCCACCCCACCCCCAATGAGTAGTGGTGTCAACATTTGTCTGAACAATGGATAGTATTTCCAAAGAAATTCCCCTCTGTTGGGAGATCTGACAAGGCTGGATCTGAAGTAGATGCCTCTCTCCTCTACTTAGGTCAGGCCCACTGAGAGCTCAATTTGTTGCCATAGGTAGACGTTTCTCAAGCTGGCTGCAGAGCTGGAACTGAGGACAAATTTATAACGAGAAGCAAATAACAAGTCTAAAAGAATTTGCTACCTGTCATGAAGCAGGCCAGACTTACTGTGTTAACTCTGCAGTTGCTGGAAAGTTCTAAATACTGTTTTCCTTCCTCTTTTAAAATATGGTCTCTTAAAAGACCTTGCCAATGCTCAAAATCTGTCTTTAGTAAAATAAGAATTTGCCATTGGTGGGGAAAAAGTATTCAACAAATACTTCAGCTCTGACCATGCCCAAGGCACTGTAGGGCAGCGAAGAGGTAAATGACATTGTCTCTTGTTTTCCTGTTCAGCAACTACATCAACTTTTCACACTTGAAGTAATATTGCTTCTACAAACCCTTCCAACTTGTTTTTCTACTTGACGTGGGGAAAATTTAACCAGGTTATACTAACATTCAGTCACAGACACCAGCAGACATGAAAAAACAACCAAAACCAGCGCAAGCTCTACAAGACTGCCGCTGGGAACAGTATTATTAGAAAGCAATGTTGGCTCTGTAGATGACTTGCTTTTTCAGGCTTTTCGTTTACCAAATGTTTTCCATAAGGAAAAATGAGTATGAAGAAACTTGATAGCCGAAGGCCTGCTAACAACAGGAATAAGGTAGACTTCCACATGGCACCATCAGGTCTGGCCTGGTTTGTGACAGGTAGCAAATTCCTTTAGGTTAGTTGTTTGCTTCTAGCTATAAACATGTCCTCAGTTATAAGTAATGGGCTTATTAATAGACTGGGATACTCTATGAGACTGGTCTTTTTGGTCCTTAGAAAGAGAACTGTCTCTTCTAGAAGCAGAATAGAGTCTGGGGTTTTGTTTCAACCACTCAAGAGCGACCTGATACGCAGCTTTGCCAAGGTGATCTTCTTGGGACACTTCATATTACATAGTGCATATTACAATTCACAGTTGTTGAATTCAATATACAGGAGAATCTGGAGAACTTGAAGTCAGCTGAATCGGGTTTGGAAAAGGCAAATCAGGAGTAAACGGAATGGATTCAATTAGCCCATAACAGAGAAGATTAGGGGAAGGCAGCAAATATTTCCTGGAGCTTAAAGGGCAAAAGGAAGCAATTGAGGTCAGAATAAGACTATTTCTAGTATTCACCAAATAGAATGGTCTTCAGAGTCTAAAAAGGACAGATCCAAGGCTAAGACAATATTAAATCCCTGGTTGGATAAGCAGATAAAGAGCAATACCAAGCATTCTAAATCTATTCAGATCTCTTTCTCAGCCCTAGTGGAGTAAGTGGGAGACCACTGAGTACTTAGAAAGGAAAGTGGTAGCTTAAGGAAGCAGTATAGGTTTTTAGTGATTCCTCTGCCTACCACAAGTGGAAAGCACCTTACAGGCTGGTTTGCAAAATATCATTTGCTGTTTAGTCAAGGCTGCCAAGAAAACTGTCAGAGTTCTTAGTAATTAGTTCGGTAACTTGGCTTGAATACAAAATACTGGCTCTGAAGGGATCCCCATACCAGCTCCAGTGCCAAAAAACACCTCACTTTAATCTCGAGGCTCAGAGAATTCACAGCGGCAAGCTGCTGAGATGGCACCTCTCTACAAAGGCTCTGGAAAAAGAAGATGCCCCAGATATTAGCCAATTAAAGTGTCTTATGAAGGGACATACTGAGTATCTTAGAACTTGTTTTCCTCTGTTCTCCCAGACATATGACATGGAGCACACTTTCTACAGCAACGGAGAGAAGAAGAAGATTTACATGGAAATTGATCCCATGACCAGAACTGAAATATTCAGAAGTGGAAATGGCACTGATGAAACATTGGAAGTACATGACTTTAAAAATGTAAGTTGGATATTTTCCCCCTAAGGCTTCCCGCTTAAAATATTAGAACATCTGAGTCAAGTTAAAAATAGCCTATAGCCTCCATTTAATTTATAAGACAAAGCGTTCCCTTTTAATTCAAATTTTTCAGCCTGGGGCCCTGACAAATCATGAAACTCATTAATTGTGGCTATTTCAGGAAGTTTTGTTATTTTTTGTCTGTTTTATAGGGATACACTGGCATTTACTTTGTAGGTCTTCAAAAATGCTTCATCAAAACTCAGATTAAAGTGATTCCTGAATTTTCTGAACCAGAGGAAGAAATAGATGAGGTATGTAAGAATAATAATAGTAGTAGTAAAAGCCATAATTTATTGGGAGCTAACTCTGTCAGACATTGTACTAAATGCTTTACCCTTGTTTGAGTCTCACAGCAACCCTATAGATGGGTACTATTATTATCCCCATTCTCAGATGCAGACGAAAGAGTGACTTGCCCAAGGTTGGAAGAGCTAGTGAAGAACAGATTGGGATCTTGAACTCAGGCCTTTCAAAAAAACTAAAGTTCATGCTTTTAGGTCCAACACTGTACTTTTATACCTGGGTAACCATTGACATTATGTACATTTGCTTCCAAACCAAAGATTTCTGGTAAGAGGGGTGAGCCAGAGGAATAAAATCAATACTGCCAAAGATAATATCCTAAAAAGAAGCTCCAAGTCCACCTGGATCCTTGCCACTTTTGTCACACTGTGACATTCACCTATTCTAAAGACTTCAGGTCAATACTACTATATATAAAATAGATGAACAATAAAGACCTACTGTATAGCCTAGAGAACTCTACTCGGTATTTTGTAATAACCTATAGGGGAAAAGAATCTGCAAAAATACATATATATGTATATAGATAAATGAATCACTTTGCTGTACACCTGAAACTAACACAACATTGTAAATCAACTATACTTCAATAAAAAATTAAAAATTAAATAAAAAAATATTTCAGTTCATTCACCTTACCATTTTATGCTGGGCTGCTAATGGAATAATCCACCTTTAACATCACTAGGAAAGGCAAAAGCAAAGAAGGTGAGAACTACAGTGTAATACAAATTTTCTGAAAGCAAATTCTCCGAAAGCAAATTCTCCTAGGCCAGGGTGAGGTAACCTAGGGCACCAGTGCTATTGCTGAATTGCCCCTGTAGGCCTAGTGGGAGATGGAGGATTATTGCCTAAAATACAGCCATCAGTAAAGCCCAGGAGACTCAATTTTTCTCTGATATTCTGACTGTAATTATGGTACTTTGCTATCAGTGGAGGAAGAAGGGGAACCTTAGCTAAGGCCATATTGTGACAGCATACCTCCACTGTATCCAGAAGAAACAACTCTTGGGTTGGATTGGTTTGTTTTAGTGGTTAACTGACAAATCTAAACTGAGATTATGTCAATGGCACAGTGGCCACTCTATATACTGTAAATATCTCTTTCTTTTTCTTCTGTCTTTCCCAAGTTCTTATTCACTTTTCTCTTGCTCAGCTCTCTCCATCTTAGCTCTCTTCTACCCATTTACCTTTTTCTTTTACTTTTATTATTTTGGGGGGTGAGGTGGTATGGGGATCGCTTTTTTCTTTACATTACCCAAGTCTCAAGGTTGTCACTAGCTCCCACAGACATGCTATTAGTCTCCTCATGTCCAGAGAAGTTACAGACCCTGGTTCCTAGAATTTCTAAGAAAAAGATTTCCCCCAAAGATGATGCTCTGCTCCCAAGGTCTCTGGCAAGTGAAAAGTTTCAGAGATTTTTTTTTTAAATAAGCCTAATTTGGATGCATCTGAGACTTCCAGGATATTAGGGATTACTATAGGAGGCAAAAGTAAGATGAAAGGAGAATCTATAAGACAAAAAGCTATTTTATTCCAATATCATATGTTGCTTTTTACAGGAAATAATGTAAGCATTTGAGGAGGGCCAGCCAGCAATGACATCCTGAATTGACACAAGATTTATTTTTTTGAAAAAGTTAAAGGCAGGAACTTCCCTGGCAGTCCAGTGGTTAGGACTCCAGGCTTCCACTGCAGGGGGCTAAGAGTCCATATGAGGTGCGGCCAAAAAAAAAAAAAAAAACCATTAAAGGCAAAAGCCCATAATGTCTCATTTTGGCCCTAATTTATTCTTGTTCACTTTGCCAGATTGTCTAAATAACACAAGTATTCATCTCATGATAGCGAAAGTGCTTTATCTTCAAGAAAATTTTTTATATTCAGGCTACAAATTTTTTTATGAGACAAATTTGTGGTCCTGAATGACAAAAACCCTCTTATTCCGCACTTCCCTCACCACTGTATCCATAGTTTGTACATGTTAAACATGCAGAGCAGGTATATAAATAGCCCTGATTTTGCTAACAAAGCTAGTCAATGTACCAACCTCATTTTATACAGTCCCTTTCAGTGCATCCCAAGGTCTTTAAACTCAAGGGCAAAGGAGCTAGGACAAGAGTTTTAAATAACTAGGAGAAAAATTATACAAAGCCATATTTCAAAGAATAAAAACACTGAAATCATAAAGCTTGGAAGAAACAAAGGAGAAAAGGAAAAGCCTTATTAAGAGTAGGGGAGAGATTGAGTTATCTGTAGTGAGGTGGGTGGACCTAGAGTCTGACATACAGAGTGAAGTAAGCCAGAAAGAGAAAAACAAATACTGTATGCTAACGCATATATACGAAATCTAAAAAAATGATACCGATGAACCCAGTGGCAGGGCAAGAATAAAGATGCAGATGCAGAGAACGGACTTGAGGATGAGGGGCAGGAGGGGAGGAGGCAAAGGGGAAGCTGGGACGAAGTGAGAGAGAAGCATTGACATATATACACTACCAAATGTAAAATAGCTAGTGGGAAGCTGCTGCATAACACAGGGAGATCAACTCGATGATTGGTGATGACTTAGAGGGAGGGAGGGAGGGTGGGAAGGAGTCGCAGGAGGGAGGGGATATGGGGATATATGTATAAATACAGCTGATTCACTTTGTTGTACAGCAGAAACTGGCACAACAGTGTAAAGCAATTATACTCCAATAAAGAGCTTAAAAAAACTGGAAAATGCAATGAAATAGATTCTCCTCTAGCCTCCAGAAGGAACACAGTCTTTGATTTTAGCCTTCTAAGACTCATTTAAGACTTCTGACCACCAGATGTGTAAGGTAATAAATTTGTATTGATTTAAAAAAAAAGAGTCGGGGAAAAAATGTCAAAGCCCAAGAGACAAATGATTAAGAGCTAGGTATACAAGACAACTACTTCCAACACTAGAAACAGAAGAGAAGGCAGTGTTCTTGACAATATAAGAAAGTCTACCTAAATAAAAAACATTCTGTGAGACAAACTCTAAGCATCTAGAATGAAAGGAGTAAAATAGTAGTAAGGCCAGTGAAGTCACAAGAGACTTGACTTTGAAACAAAAAAGATATCTTTTGGTACTACAACTATACCATTAACAGGCAATCCTGTAAAACCAAAATATTATTAGGTTTTACATTCCTACTTAACTGATTTCACCAATTTGGATTATAGGAGTGTTTTTCACCTTGAGATCAAATTCAGCTTGCAATTCTAGTCATAAGCCTAAAACAAGGCAGGCACTCGCAGCATCCATTTAAAAGAAAGAAAATAAATGTAAATCACTCAGGGTTCCAGAAGCCCAAATTAAAACATACATGGCCCAGTGGGAGGCCCAGAAAATGATGGAGAGCCTTCCTGACTTTAAGGGAAATGGTAGCAGAGAAGGCTCCTGTTCCAGTGAGCAGCCTTACTGTTAGATGGGAGAGGGATGGACAAGTTGTTAACTCTCCCAAGGGCACCTACTGTATGCAAGGCACAGAGCTACTTCACTGGGAGCTCTAGGACTGGAATTATTATTCAGACTTGAAATATGGTGTTTTCCAGTATCCCTTAATGTCTCACTCATTTTATTAATTTCTCTGCCTATCCCCACCCTGAACTACTTTCTTCTCTCAGAATGAAGAAATTACCACAACTTTCTTTGAACAGTCAGTGATTTGGGTCCCAGCAGAAAAGCCTATTGAAAACCGAGACTTTCTTAAAAATTCCAAAATACTGGAGATATGTGATAATGTGACCATGTATTGGATCAATCCCACTCTAATAGCAGGTATGGCCTCCTCCTCCGCCTCCTTCTCCTCCTCCTCTTCCTCCTCTGTTTTCCAAAGTCAGTTACAGGTTAATGTTCCCAGCATTCAGAGACTACATTTCTAGGAAGACAAATGATCAGCTTATATCTTCTTCGATGAAACTGTATATGCTGACTGCCAGTGAGGAGGGAATTTTTCACAGCCAAGTTATAAATCAGATAAATTAATGCTGACAGGCTTTTAAATATCCCAGCAAAGATAATGCCACCCTAATGTGAGTAGTGATAGCAAAAAGCTAATCTGTCTCTCTTTGCACATCTATATTCATTGTAGTCAGGCTACCAGACTATGGCTCAAAGCATTGTGTGCCCAACCCAAGAACAGAGGAGAGAAGAGCCAAAACAATGCTCTGCTGTCTCAGGAAGGATTTTCCATGTCAAATGGTGGCATTCTCCCTGGAAGATAGGACAATCACTGCAATACACATTTCTTTGTGGCTATTTTAGGAATCAGTATAAAAGTAATTGGGTGTTAAAGGTGCAGAATAAAAGACTCCAGCTCTCAACTTCCAGTCAGCCCATAGAGAGGGCAAAGGTCCCTGGACATCTTATTCTGCCCAGCTAGCATAGTATTTGGCCTGCCTCATTCTGGACAGCATAGGTTACCATATTACCCAAGAGAGAACACGCTAACCAATGCAGGCGTCTATTTGTACACTTTGGCCTTAAAAAAAAAAAAAAGCAACTAAATGCAATTGTGGTATCCTGGAGTGGATACTACAATTTCTGCTTCAAATCCTTCTCTTTAAGGAGGTTAATGGAAATAATGATGAAATCTGAATAAAGACTTTAGTTTAGTTAATTGTATTGTACCAATGCGGATTTCTTAGTTTTGATAATTGTACCGTGGTTATGTAAAATGCTAACATTAGGGGAAACTGGGTGAAAGGAATACAGAAACTCTGAACTATCTTTGCAACTCTTCTGTAAATCTAAGATAATTTCTAAATACAAAGTTTAAAATTTTTTTAAGACAGGAAAGAGAAGGGATGAGGAAGGAGGACAGAGGGCACTGAATCAAATCAGGCAACCAAAAAATATTTACTGAACACCTACCGTGAGTAAAATCATTGTCAGAGACACCAAAGTCCCCTGCCCTCAGTTTTTAATTTAATATGCTAATAAGGCAAAGCAGTGTTTGATGCCAAACAAACAAAGCAGTCTGTGTACATGGGAATGGTCAAATATCTTTTGGAAGATCTCCTTAAAATATCAGCTGCAGGAGCTTGGAAAAGTGGTTCACACATGCCTAAATGATGGCAGTGAGAAGACAAAATGAAAATCTCTATCCTCAAATGCTAGTCCCCCAAGCAAAGCAGTTGCATCACAAGTTTATGTTTATTACCTTAGTTTCAGAGTTACAAGACTTTGAGGAGGATGGTGAAGACCTTCACTTTCCTACCAATGAAAAAAAAGGCATTGAACAAAACGAGCAGTGGGTGGTCCCTCAAGTGAAGGTGGAGAAGACCCGTCACGCCCGACAAGCAGCAAGTGACGAAGAACTCCCAATCAATGACTATGTGAGTTCTGTTCATGTTTTTCTTGTTAGAGGAAAAACAAAGAGCCCTCACAAAACTCACTACCCCTCAGATCAAAGTCACTGAAAGGAGAATGGTCATTGTTTTAACAGAAAAGTATTTAAGAAGCTTGGAATCCCTTGAAGACTCGTTCAAAATCCATGTTGTCAATATTCTATAATAGACGATAATGGAAAGGAATATGAAAAAGAATATATATATGTATGTACGTATAACTGAATCACTTTGCTGTACAGCAAAAATTAACACAACATTGTAAATCAACTATACCTCAATAAAATTGTTTTAAAAATTTTTAAATTAAAAAAATAAAATCAATCTTGATCTAATCCACTGATATATCTCCAAGATCAGGCTCAGGAACTTAGTTGCTCACCAGTCCCCAACTCCTATAGTCTTATACTCCTTCCCTGCTTGGTACACCTCTTCCTAGTGAACCTTCCCCCTCCAACACTGGCTTCTTCTTCTTTCAGACTGAAAATGGAATAGAATTCGACCCCATGCTGGATGAGAGAGGTTATTGTTGTATTTACTGCCGTCGAGGCAACCGCTACTGCCGCCGCGTCTGTGAACCTTTACTAGGTTACTACCCGTATCCATACTGCTACCAAGGAGGGCGGGTTATCTGTCGTGTCATCATGCCTTGCAACTGGTGGGTGGCCCGCATGCTGGGGAGGGTTTAATAGCAAGTCTGAGCTCGAGTGCTTAAACTTCTGGCAGCCAACATATAATAAATGCATGCTATTCAATGAATTTCTGCCTACGAGGCATTTGGCTCCTGGTAGCCAGTACTCCGGAATTACTTGTAGGTAATTCTTCTCTTCATGTTCTAATAAACTTCTACATCATCATCAATGGCCTGATTCCTGCTGAACACACTGGGTAAGTGTTTGCTAAGAATATTCCCTGCAACTGAAATGGAGCAGATCTGTCTCATGTGGAAGACAACAATGAAAACTTGCATTTCATCAGGTTTGGGGAGTAGGAAAGGGCAAAGCATAAGGATTCTCAAATGCTGTATTTTACTAGGCTGTATTGAGAAAATGGAAATAGGGGCTGAAGATAAAATGGCCCCATAACTGATGGATAAAAACGTGTCCTTTTGTGCATACCCTAGTGTTTAATTATCTGAGAGACATATTGTGGACTTGCTTAAGCATCTCTTAAGCCACTGGGAAGGCAGTGAGTCACAGCAGGCCAACACTAAAATATTCCAAGGGCTCAGACTCAGCAGAGGAGAAAGCTAACCTAGCAAAAAGGGTCCCAGGCTCTCCTCCTGTGAGCAAGAACTCAGCTTTGGACAAATTCAACACTTCATAACCTTTAGGTATGACTTCACTTTTAGATCAGTGTCTGGTTACATAACTTTCCAAGGCAATAACCTGGAAAACAGAGACCCATAAATATCATTCACAGAAACAGGCATTATAGGACATTACTGGGGTAAGGAGTCAAAGGGGATTTTGTTTTTCCTCCAAAACCACAAGAAACTAGCAGTATGGCACTTTCTTAAGAAAGGGTAAGGCCTAGTTTTCAATCACCTGATACTTTGCTTGGGAATGGAGAGAGAGGCAAAAGGGAGAAGAGGAGAAGTGGTTAGAGGGTAATGTTAAACTTGGAGCCCCAGCCAGTTCTAGTTTCAAAATTCCTGTTCTACCCATCTGTCACCCCTTCTAGTTTCATTAGAATGTAGCCCCCTCATTGCTTAACTTCAAAGTTATTGTGTCATGAAAATATCTGTCTTCCATTTTCAAAGAGTAAAATCTTTATTAAGATACCTGTGGGCCAGGAGTCATTTTCCCCCATTGAACAGTTGAGGAAGCAAAAGAAGCAGATTTGCACAAGGTTGAGTTAAGATTAGCCAGTCATTAATTCATAATTAGCATGCATGCCATAATTAGATTACCAATTTTCACAGGATGAGAGCACAATAAAATATATCTAGCAATGCAACATCACTGAAAATATTTTCTTTTTTTATTAATGATTTTGAAGACATCTGAAATTTTTGGAATACTTCAATTATCATACAGGCATTAATTTGTAGTTGAAATAGAAAAATGTAAAAGATATGAGATTAATTTGAGGTTGTATGGACTTTATGATGTTCTCTATCATTTTAAATAAATTTTTCACTTTCAACATTGGTTTTTAAGGTTGACCAATAATTTTAAATTCCTGAGACGCTCAATTTGATGCAGTCCACATTGTAGTGTATATACTACGCTCTGTGGGGGATACAAATGAAGTGGAAGTCATATTCCTTATTGCCCAAGAAATGACACCCCAAATGTACAAGCCCATATACAGAAACTTATACACAACTAACTACAGTTGTATATGGCATGCTATCTACATGTGCATGCACGTGCACACACACACAAGAATTATAGAAGTTTTCATATCACATGTGAGGGCTAAGAGTTCCTACTCACATTACTTTAATTCAGGAAGCATTTCTTATTCAAATGTGATACCTTGACCTCCACATAATGTCACACTGTCGAAAATGTGGCTCCCCTTAATGAAGCAGACCATGAGTTTCAAAAGAAAATACAAGGACATGCTGAAAAAAAGCATTCAAATCATCTCACGCTTAGGAAGGAACAAACCAAAACAGCAAACAAACAAACCCAAACACATGAGTCTGTCACTTCATATAGGCCTAGGTCAGGTAGGACAAGAAGAAAGTATGGTATCACTCTCCTATCATAGATTTTTGCCCCTTATTCAAGGCATGCACAGATAGACTCATATCATGCCTTGTACTTCCCTCAGACCAGCCCCACTGAACCTAGAGTTGCCTCTGTTCCATCCACCACCCTCCCTAAGGCCAGCCTCCCATCACAAGGAGTGATGCCAAAGGAACTCCGATCTCCCAAGCCAGAGACCTTGCCGTAGTTCAATGCCACTCTAGTCACTCACCAAATATTTCTAGCTTGCCCTCCTAAACCACCCCTCAATTATGCTCTGGTCCAGGCCACAGGTTGTTGCTTCATACAGCTGTTAGAATCTCCTTGCTGAAGTTCCCAGGCTACAGACTGAAGTGAGAATAAATGCTTTTACACAAAGTTGATTTTTCACTTATAGATTTTGTGAATGCCCTTTCCTTTCCTGAAGGTCCATAATAGCTACTTACTACATTAAAGATTGGGCCTCACTTGCGTTCAAATAGTCCTTCCTCAGACCACCCTTAACCACCATCCCTTTTATCCTCCCACTACCCTACCCTCCCCCTTTGTTTATCTCAGGTACATTAGCTTCATGCTCTATTTGTGCAGTCATCCCACCTCCTTTACAGAGTTTTCTCTCACTAATTGGAAGAGATTTAAAAATCCCATTTTCCTTTTACCTAAACATGAAACCTCAGTCTTCTCTACTTTATTCTAGGCCTGTGTAAGTTAATGTATCACTCAATGCACATACCGTTTACATATGAGTTTAACCTGCAATTTCTTTTTTAAAAAGGACCCATACTCTCTCCCATTCTGCTCTGTCCAGAACCCAGCACAGTATCAAAAGCATATAAGTGGTCTTTAATTTTTTTAATTGAAAGCAAGAAATGAGAAAGAAGAGAGGGAAGAAAGTAGAAGAAAAAGAGAGCACAGCTACAAGGCTCTTCAGAATGTCACTACAAAAACTTGGCCCTGAGTTCTGTTGAAATTTAGGATGAAAGTTCTTATTTTACTTAAATCCATTTTTGTACTTCTTATCTTTTGATGCAGTCTGTTTCTACAAGTATGAAGAATTCCTCTAATCCGAGAATGATCAAAAGCATTGATGATGGCCCACAGCCCGATTATCTATTTCATTTATACAAACGCAGGCTTCCTGCATTTTCTTCTCCATTTTCAATGATTCCACGTATAGAAAAGAAAAAACAAAGGCAAAAAGCACATATTCCATGAAATCACAAGAACTATCATATCACCATTCAGATTCTTTGGGAATCTAAAGTCCAATCAAGACGAGTCAGGTGAGGCGAAGCTATCCATTGCTCCACTCAGCAGAAGGGCACTAGGCATTAGTGCGCTCAGCGCCTTCCTGCACACCTAAAATGGCTCTTTGGCAGGACTAGGGGCAAAGGAAATCTATTTTGAGTCTTTATATATAAGGTACACTGTCTGGCTGAGTCCAAAACTGTCACTTTGGCTCCTAAAGTCTAACGCTGAAAGCTTACTGAGATAAATATGGACCTTCTCATTCAGGCTGTCAGGAAATGCGTGGATCTATTTTATTTATACCCTTAAAAATGATTTCATTTTGGCTTTCCTTTTTTGAAGAAGTTTCATTCCAGGGCTTAATTTTGCTGACAACATGCTCTTCCCTAACAAGAAAGAAAAGTGGCTCCATATTAAAAAACCAGGTATGAATGTACACACAAAAAATATTGTCCGAGGCTCATTCGAAAATCCTGCTTCTAAGTCTCCTCTGGTATCTTTAATTAATTCACATGAAAGCTACTTACCCAAGGACTGCAATTAAGATCAATAATCAACTCTGGCATTTGTAGCCTAATGAGTGAATAGTCACTTGAATACTTACGACTTTGATATTTGGGTCCCATTTGCCTATTTTTTTCTTCCATGCACTTATTTGACACGTGAACCTATTGTCCTTGCTGAAAAGGCTCAGAAGGAGAGAGGCACATTGAACCAAGGGAAACCAGCCAAGCCACAATAAATCCCTCAACCAAAACCAACAAATAAAAACCAGCAAGTCCATAGTGCTGAGATGAACTCTAACAGTGATATGAATATGCTGTTTATATTTATCCTTCCCTGCTGATGCTGTCATTTGCCATTCTGAACTTTCCACTGACAGCAGTATTTCTGCTGGTCTTACAGAGATGTTGGCTACTAAAACACAATTCAGATTCATACCCGTACCAATCATCAGTGAACCAAGAACAAGGCACTTGCCAAAGGCAGGGGATTTAGGGTCCAGGCCCTAGCTACAGTTGAGTTGCTGGAGTAGAGAGTAAAAAGCAGCAATGTGACTAGCTACAAATAGAACACAGGGACTTGAGCTTGTTTATTTTGCAAAGGGGCCCACGTGGCATGTTGGCCCACAAATTCACAGTGTGCACTGAAATCCATCTGTCAGGGTAGGGGTTGCCTCTTCACAGCAACGTTGCTCTAGCCCTGTATACCTGTCTAGTATACCACTGTGATGTAAATTCCCCATGTTCTCAATAATAGCTTTTGATGTTTTGGTTATGCTAAATCATATCCTGTTCTAATCAGAATGGTTTGTGGTTGACCTTTTACATTTCCTGTTCCTCCAGACTACTTCTCTTTTTGAGAGTGTCTTTCTATCAGGGCATGTCAGTCTAGGGTAACTGTTATACTAATATAATCAACAAGATATGAAAAACCCAGCATTTCACTCTACTAGATACTGACTGTGGCATGACAGATAGGTTATCCTCTTTGTTGTCTATTCATTCACGATATATTTGGCATGAAAAAAATCTATGCCCTCTAAACAATTAAAGTATAAGACAGATTTTTTTTTCCAGAAGGATTCAGGAGAGCAAGAATTTTCCATATGCTCTCAAAGATGGAGAATCTATCTCTTTCAAAAGCCAACAGCGATGGTTTTCTCAGAATTAACCTACAGATTTTGCTGAGAGATACCGCAAAGCCCTGATTTCCAGAAGGTATTTGTCTTCTGTCTCCTAAAAATCAAGTTCAGCTGCATATAACAGAAAATCCCAAAATGACATAACTTAAACAAGGTAGAAGTAAGTAGTCTGGGTAGTCCAGTCAACTGACTTATGTACTTATCTTTGTGCTCCATCATCCTCAGTATATGGTTTCCATCCACAAGGACAACTCATGATCTGAGCTAATTCCAGTTCTAGTCATCATGTTTACATTCCAGATTGGCATCACAAAGAAGCTGGTCAGGACAAAAGGCCACCCTCTATCTTTTTAGGGAGACTTCGGCTTACATGTTGTCAGCCTGAACTTAGCCACATGGCCAAGTGTATCTTCAAAGGAGACTGGTAATAGTCTTTGTTCTGGGCGCATTAGCACACCAAATGAAATCATGATTCTGTTACTGAGAAAGAAGTGAGAAGTCATGCTGGGGGAGGCAGTTGCCAATATTGGCCACACAAAGTTATTTGTTACAGGATCTGGAATCCTTTTTACCAAAGTCATCCTTTTTGAATTCAGTTGCTGGCTCTCAAAATCTCCGTTAAATGCAAATATTACTTGGAAAGTGGTAAAACATTAACAAATGAAGACCTATTCCCATATGATCACAAACAAGTCTATGAGATTATTTCTCTGAAGAATGTGGCCATAAGTAAAGGGAACCAAAAATATTAATGGGGAAACAAATGAATATGATAAGGGAAAGCATCCACAGGACCCTGTGGGGTCAAGGCACTACATGTCCAAAGGCTGAGGGGGGGGAGAGAGCCAAAACCAATTTTGCTGACTTCACAATTTTCCTGAGGACTAACCCCAATGTCTAAGTTGATACAACGGAGCGCATTTGCTGTAGCCTGTAGATTATAAACGAAGATAGTATGTCACAAAGCAAATCATTCTATTTACCATTCTCCTCTTGTAAGATTCTTATTTGTTTTTCATTTTTACCAGAGAAAGGGTGAGGGACAGGTATTAGGAGATTTAGAACTGGTTTGAAAAAGGAGAAAAGACGAATACTTCCAAAAAATTATAGCCCTTATTTTGAAATCAAAGTAGAGCAGCATTTTGAAGAAAAGCATGATGACAGTTTCTTTTCAAAAATCCTCATCAGTTTTTGAAGTAAGACCCTTATAAAATGAATATTTTTCATCAAAGAAATTTTGTTTTGACAGACAAATTGACTACAGAAAGTTCATCTTCTACATTATGGGGAATCAAAATGTGGCTAGTAAAGCAGAGTAAATTTCATAATACATCATATACAGCGCAGATGTGAGAATCTAAAGCCAGAAAAAAACAAGTTCTATTTTACTGTCACCCAGGGAAATTTCCCTTTCCTTTCAAGTAGCCGATAATCCACACTTATTTTTCTGAATCTTCTTTTTTTGCCCCGTCAGTGGATTTCATCCATCATCCCAATGAATATGGCTTTGGAGATATAAAAGGCTGTAACCAATTTATAGACTAATCCCAGGAGCATAAGCCTTTATATTCGGAGAAACTACGATGACTGTTTAGGCCACCAGAGAAAAAATAAAGAAAAAAATTTATTAGTTTGAAACTTATTCACAGTCTTCAGGCCAACCAACACAAACTGATTCCCTACAGCACATTCATTGTGGGCATTCAATAAATATTAACCAACATTCCCCGGTGTTTCGACCCAGTGTTATATTTATCCACCTCAAGAATGAAGCCGACTTCAAGTCTTGAGAGATTTTTTCATAGAAATTCTACTTGTCTTGATTTTTAGCCCAATTTTCTTCTAAAATTTGTTTTCCTAGTGTCTACATTTTATTAATGAATGAATCCTTCCCTTTGAGTTTATGAGAAGTTGTACAGAAAACAGTGAGAAAGGTTTTCATTTGAGGGTTTTACTCTCATGGTCTCAGATATTTTGACTTTGGGGGATTGGGAGGAGGGGAGGGAAAGCTGATCTGTGTTTTAGCTTTTTCCCAAAGCCCCCAAACCTTGTCATTCCAGTTTGATTTTAGGTGATAATTAAATGGTCTGTAGGAGCTAAGAAAAAACACTTCAAACCACAGAAAACTGAAATTTATCTTTCATTAAACATTCAAGTATTTCCCTCCAGGTGTCTAACTCCACATGCCAAAGCACGTTGTTTTCAAAAATAGAAGAATTCAGCATCTCTTTTTCTTACACATTTCTCTACATTTCACACACTATTCCAAAGTGCTCAATTGGAACGCATGTTATTCATGAAAGAAGGGCTCTATTTCATTTTATAGAGTGGCATGTAGAGGAGACCACATTTTTCAGATATAAAAGTTTCCGTTATAAAAGTTTCATTCTGTGTCATCTTTGAAAAATGAACAGTCCCACTCAGAGGGTCACATTCCTACCCCAAACAGAAATGGACCTTGTCTCTTATTATCCAACCCCCAGGAATAGATTTCCATACTAAAATAGAGAAGAGGCCATCTCAGACTTCTTTTTTATACCAAGCCTAAGATCAATAGACTGACTGTGCTCCCTACTGGTAAAATGGGGAGCTACAGCCAGCAGTCAAAATTTTATTTGACAAAAGCCTTATAGAACTAGAAATTAAAAATTTGTTTATCATGCCTGGAAACAGGATATCTTGCCACCTGAGGTTCCAAAATTACAAAAAAGATGATTCATTAGCCCGAGAGCAGAAGCAAGTGAGGTCAGAGCAGCTCCTGGGTCAAGCTCAATATGAAGTCAAATATTAGTATCATTTGACATTATTGTCAGTGTTACCAGCTGCTTACTGTGTTCTGACCAAACCATATCTAAATATAGCCTGATCCAGTGGTTCTCAAACTTTAGTCTGCATCAGAAGTTTCTGGGGTACCTGTTTAAAATGTATTGTCTTGGTTCTAAGGACCAGAAACTCTGATTCTGCAGGTTTAGGATGAAGCTCTGGAATCTGCATTTTATCAATTCTTTCCTCACTTGGTGGTTCTGATGCAAGTAGTTCAAGGAATACGTTTTGAATAACATTGACATATTCTTTACAAAACACGCTGATAGTATGAATAATTACTGACTTGTATGTCAGCAGCTCTACCATCAGAACCATGATCTCCCTAGTGGGATTGTAGGAATGCCTCTGGTTTCCTTGCTCCCATACATACCATCTCTCTGCCTCTACTTGCCTTCCTGGCTCCTGTTAGATGCCTGGGCAAAGGAGAGAATTTTATTGTTATAGTAAAAATAAGAGCTAATATTTACTGAGTGTTTTCTATCTGCCCAGTACTAAGTGTTTTTCTTATATTAAGTAATTTAATCCTCACATTAAGCCTGTGTATGAAATAGGAATTATTTTTATTTTTATTTTACAAATGAAGAAACTGAGACACTGCCCAAGGTCACAGACCTTGTAAGTGACAGAGCCAGGATATGAAGGCAGGCAGTCTGGCTCCAAAGCCCATGCACTTAACCACTATGCTATATTAACTGCCTACATTTAAAAAGGAAAGTACTAGCCTTCTTTTTCTTTGTAATTATATGATTTTTATTTTACTCACTAAGGCACAAAAGTACAAAATTATTGTGAGGAGGAAAAAAGATTTAAAGTATAGCCCTTTATCAGAGGCTTAATTGATCAAGTTCAATTTCCCTGAATAGTATGTGATCATAATAAAACCCACCATAATGCTGTTATAATTCTTCCATATTCCCTGCTAATTCATTGCCTCACTCAAGAGATTTGAAAACTGAGACATTAAACAAAATTTCCAAGGTCACCACAGAGTTAATGGTGGCAGCATAGTGAGGCCTGCTCATCTTCCCCTCCACCCCTAATTCCTGCATGCTCCCAACTCAGTTCCTCTACATACTAGCCTGATTTTCTGTAGCACAATGTCCATAGTCTGGGAATGGCCATGTATGGAGGATGTAAAAGAATAAGCTGTCTATTAACCAAACCTGGCATGGCTTTTGGAAACCATGCTAATGCCCCAAAGACAACAAATGTAACTAAAGACATCAGCCTAGACAAGGGAGATGTTTTCTTTACAGTTGTCATAATAAATCTCTCTGAACTTTACCTGGCATTTAGGTATATCAGGCCCTCTATTGAAGACCTTTGATGTTTTTCCCTGTCTTTTTAACCTCACTTTAAACATCACTATTTCTTTCTCTATATTTCTCTCATATAATACTTTTAAAGCAGCCAGGACACAACAGTATTCTTTTCATATCCTCTACAAAAAAATTTGTGAGCCCAAAGCATGTGCAATTCTTTCTAGCTGTAACTGTGGAAGAAAAAGGTCACCAGTAGCTAGCTTAAATGTATGCAAGCAGCTACAAGTTCTAGTCAGAGCTTACCAATGCCTCATAGGAATTTACAATAGGGAGTTGCATTCACCATCCTGAGTCATTATGCCAAATTTCAGGGTGTAGAACTTCAATTTTTCCAACAATCACAATGAGTCTTAATACTGTAAAGTTATCCAAATGGATGAAACAATGGCAAAAGCAGGTTTTGATTGATGGCTTTATCCCCAGACAGCTTTTGCAAACCACTGGAAAAACCACCTTGGTAATAAGGCATATTCTGTGATGCTCCCACATCTTCAACTTCTTTTTCCTCTCCTCTTGCTTATTATAACAAAGCTTTATTCGAAGGGCATTTCAAACTGCGTGCATGAGGTAAGCAGATAGTTGGCCTTATACTAAGCTACTTAATCATATTTATAGCATTAAAACCAATTTAAAAATAAATAAGTGAATTAATGAAATGTGGCACCATTTTCTGAACTATTGAATTAGCAAAAATTAAGACTCTAAGTGTTGCCAAATATATTTGAAAAAGGCACTTTGATATAGTAGTACAGAGAGTGTAATTAGTGTAGCTATTTTGAGGGCAATTTGGCAATATCAATCAAAATTAGAACTGTACATACTCTGTGACTAGCTATTCCTCAGTTGGGAATTTAACCTAAAGATACATACTTGCAATACATATAAAAGATAATTCAAAAGGGTATTTGTGGCATTGATTGCACTGGGGAAAAAAACTAAATGGTCCAGTGATAGGGCCTGATTAAATAAGTATGTCTCATCCCTACTCTTGAACAATACAGAAGATCTGTATGACCTGATATAGAAAAATCGAGGCATTGTTAAATGGGAAAAAGGTAAGCTAAGGAGAAGCTTGAATAATAAAGTAATAGCTAATCATGTGGGACTTCTAGAATGTCAGAGTGAGGGCTTCTATAAATCCACTCTTACATAAAAGCAACAAAACTACTGGCAAAATTATAAAATCAACTTTTTCAGAAATCTGGAAATCACCCAAAGGCCCAAAGCAATCTGAGGGATATTTAACCAAGAAAAACTGTTTAACCTCTGTAAGAACCCTTTATGGCATTTTTAACTTGATCTACTCCCATGTCCCTCTCCCCAGCTCCACAGTAGCCTTGAAAAACAGCAAACTCACAACCATAGTAGCTGTAAAGAAAACAACAGCATTACAGCCACCAGAGGGAGCAAACTGGGTTTGGAGCTCTTCAAAAAGTCACAACCCCAAAACATTGTCATTTAACCTGTCTCACAGCTCCCCGGAAAGTCCCATTCATAGCGTGTTTTCATTATTTGACTTGACTCAGAGATTACTCCACAGGACAAGCCCTATTTGCAGAGCATTTGTTGAATGCAATCAGCAGCAACTGGTTAATCACAGCTGCCTGAGATAACTATAATAGTTTGGGCAACCAAGAGCTTAGCCAAAAACATAAAGTGAAAGTCAGCCCTCAACACAAGGGTTTGTAAAATCATTTTTTTAATCAAAAAAAAAAAATCTAGGGAAGAATATGTCCAGTAGTGGCCTTTAAAGAGCTCTGACATAATCCTGGGGATCTAGAAGGCTGTGTATATGTGCAGCGCTGCATATATGCCTAGGAAAGACCTGAGAGGACACCAGACTCTCATCTCTGGTTGACCTTAAGGCTCTATGCAAGCCAGAAGTGCAGGCTAAGGCAGAGTTAGAAACTGCCTGCCTGAGTATTGAAGGCATGCCCCAGCCAGTACAGATCCCCACCCCCAATCCTGCCCTGCTAGGAAAAAGATGGATGAGTTATTGATTTAAGACACTAAGGAAATATCTGATGAATCATAATCTAATCGCTAAACTAAGTAGAGAATTGCATGGCCACACACTAGAGGCAATACAATAGAAGTAGTCCAGAAAAGTCACTAAACAAAAAACAGCAAAAACAAACTAACAAAACAGCAACAACCAAAAAGTTCCTGGGGTGGGAGAGGATGTGATCTAGAGTTGCCAAATTATATTTTCTAAAATGTCCCATTTTTAACACAAATTATAAGACTCATAAAGAAACAGGAAAATATGGCCCATCTACGGGGGTAAAAACAGTCTATAGAAACTCTCCCTAAGGAATCTCAGATATTGGACTTACTAGACAAAGACTTCAAATAAGCTTTTATAAATATGTTTAAAGAACTAAGGGAAACCATGTCTAAAGAATTAAAGAAAAGTAAGACAATGATACCTCATCAAATATAGAATATCAATAAAAAGAGAGAGATTTTTTAAATCCAAATAGAAATTCTGGAGTTGAAAAGTACAATAACTGAATGAAAAATTCACTAGAAGTATTCATCAGCAGATTTGAGCTGACAAGAGAAAGAATTGGAGAACCCAAAGATAGATCAATTAAGATTATCCAGTCTGAGTAACAGAAAATAAAAAGAACGAAGAAAAGTGAACACAGCCTCAGTGACCTGAGAGACAACATCAAGCATACCAACATACACATAATGGGAGTTCCAGGAGAAGAGGGGTCAGAGAATGAGGTAGAAAGAATATTTAAAGAAATAATGCTCAAAAACTCCCCAAATTTCATGAAAGTATTTAATCTACACATCCAGTAATCTCAACAAACTCTAAAATAAACCCAAGACGATATACACCCATACACATCATAGTTAAACTGCTGAAGGACACAGATCTTTGAAAGCAGCAAGAGAGAAGTGACTCATCATGTACAAGTGATCCTCAATAAGATTAACAATGAACTTCTCATCAGAAACCATGGAAGCCAGAATGCAGAGGGATGAAACAGTCAAAGAATTGAAAAGAAAATAATGTCAACCAAAAACTCTATATTTGACAAAGCTGTTCTTCAAAAATGAAGGAAAAATTAAGACATTTCCAGATGAACAAAAACTGAAAGAATTTTTTTACCAGCAGACATGACACACAGGAAATAATAAAGGGAATCCTTCAGTCTGAAATGAAAGGATTAGGCAGTGACTCAAATCCACACAAATAAAGACCACCAAAAATGGTAACTATGTAGGTAAATATAAAAGATAGTATAAATGTATTTTTTAGTAACTTTTGTCCTCACCTACCTAATTTAAACTACAACTGCATAAAGAAGTAATTATAAAACTGTGTTGGTGGACTAAAAATGTGTAAAGAACTAATTTCTATGACAATAATATCTCAAAAGATTGGAGAAGGAATGGAACTATATTGGATAAAGTTTCTGTATAATTTTGAAATTAGGTTAGTATTAATCTGAACTACATTGTTTTAAGATATTAACTGTAATCCTCAGAGCTAGCACTAAGAAAATAACTCGAAAAATGTATAGGAAAAGAAACAACAAAGTAATTTAAATGGTACACTAGAAAATATCCATTTATTACAAAAGAAGGAAATAAGGGAAGAGCAGAGATACAAAAAGATATGACATACAGAAAACAAATAGAAGAAAGGCAGAAGTTAGCCCCTCCTTATCAATAATTAAATTAAACATAAATGATATAAAAATTTCAATTAAAAGACAGAGATTGACAGGATGGATATAAACAAACATGATTCAACTATATACTGTCTACAAGAGATACATCTTAAATTTAAAGACCCAAATAGTTTAAACATAAAAAGATGGAAATATATATATAAATAGTAATGCAAAAGATATGCAAACAATAATCAAAAGAAGACTGGAGTATCTGTATTAATAGCAGACAAAAGAGCCTTTAAGACAAAAATTTTAATTAGAATCAAAAAGGAATATTTTATAATGATAAAAGGGTCGATTAAGTAGGAAGAGATAACATGCACCTAACAAAAGAGCCTCAAAATAAATGACACTAAAACTGATATAATTGAAGGGAGAAATAGATAATGCAACATTAATAGTTGGATACTTTAATATTCCACATTTGATAATGGATAGAAAAACTAGTCAGAAGATCAGCAAGGATACAGAAGACATGAAAAACACTATCAACCAAATCAGCCTAACAGAAACCTAAAGAACACTATACTTAACAGCAGTGGAATACATATTTTTTCAAGTGCACATGGAACATTGTCCAGGATAGACTTATGCTAGGTCACAAAACAAGTATTAACAAACTTAAAAGGAGTTAAATCATGCAAAGGCTGTTCTGTGACCAAAATGCAGTTAAATTAGAAATCAACAAAAGAAGGAAATTAGGGAAATCAACACTATTTGGTAATTAAATTACACATTTCTAAAAAACTCATAGGTCAAAGAAGAAATTTCAAGGGAACTAGAAAGTACTTTGATCTAAATTAAAATAAAAACACAAGTATCAAAATTTAGAGGATGCAGCTAAAGTAGTGATTAAAGGGAAATTTGTACCTTTAAATGCCTATAATTTAAAAAGAAGAAAGATCTCACATCAATAACCTAAACTTTCATCTTAACAAGCTAGAAAATGAGGAGCAAACTAAACCCAAAGCAAGCCAAAGAAGGATATAATACTGTAAAGATTAAGATGACTATACTACCCAAAGCAATCTACAAATTCAATGCAATACCTATCAAATTACCAACGGCATTTTTCACAGAATTAGAACAAAAAATTTTGCAATTTGTATGGAAACACAAAAGACCCAGAACAGCCAAAGCAATCTTGAGAAAGAAAAATGGAATTGGAGGAATCAGGCTCCCTGACTTCAGACTATACTACAAAGCTACAGTCATCAAAACAGTATGGTACTGGCACAAAAACAGAAATATAGATCAATGGAACAGGATAGAAAGTCCATAGATAAACCCACACACCTATAGTCAACTAATCTATGACAAAGGAAGCAAGCCTATACAATGGAGAAAAGACAGTCTCTTCAATTGTGCTGGGAAAACTGGACAGCTACATGTAAAAGAATGAAATTAGAACACTCTCTAACACCATACACAAAAAATAAACTCAAAATGGATTAAAGACCTAAATGTAAGGCCATATACTATAAAACTCTTCAAGGAAAAATAGGCAGGACACTCTCTGACATAAATTGCATCAAGATATTTTTAGACCCACCTCCTAGAGTAATGAAAATAAAAACAAAAATAAACAAATGGGACCAAGTTAAACTTAAAAGCTTTTACACAGCAAAGGAAACCATAAACAAAACGAAAGACGACCCACAGAATGGGAGAAAATATTTGTAAATGAAGTGACCGACAAGGTATTAATCTCCAAAATATACAAACAGCTCATGCAGCTCAATAAAAAAATAAATAAAAAAATGAGCAGAAGATCGAAATAGACATTTCTGCAAAGAAGACACACAGATGGCCAAAAAGCACATGAAAAGCTGCTCAACATCACTAATTATTAGAGAAATGCAAATCAAAATTACAATGAGGTATCACCTCACTCCAGTCAGAATTGCCATCATCAAAAAGTCTACAAATAACAAATGCTGGAGAGGGTGTGAATCAAAGAGAACCCTCCTACACTGTTGGTGGGAATGTAAGTTGGTGCAGCCAATATGCAAAACAGTATGGAGGTTCCTCAGAAAACTGAAAATAGAGTTACCATATGATCCAGCAATCCCACTCCTGGGCATATATCCGGAGAAAAACATGGTCCAAAAGAATACATGCACCCCAATGGTCATTGCAGCACTATTTACAATAGCCAGGACATGGAAGCAACCTAAATGTCCATCAACGAAGGAATGAATAAAGAAGATGTGGTACATATACACAACAAATTTTACTCAGCCACAAAAAAAGAATGCAATAATGCCATTTGCATCAACACAGATGGACCTAGAGATTGTCATACTGAGTGAAGTAAGTCAGAGAGAGAAAGACAAATATCGTATGATATCGCTTATATGTGGAATCTAAAAAATTGGTACAAATGAACTTATTTACAAAACAGAAATAGAGTTACTGATGTAGAAAACAATCTTATGGTTACCGGGGGCAAAAGGGAGGAGGGATAAATTGGGAGATTGGGATTGACATATACACACTACTATATATAAAATAGGCAATAATAAGAACCTTACTGTATAGTGCAGGGAACTCTACTCAATACTCTGTATATATATGTATGACTGATTCACTTTGCTGTACAGCAGAAAGTACCACAACATTGTAAATCAACTATACTCCAATAAAAATTTTTAAAAAAATTAGTGTGGAATTAATTGCCTTAGATAATAGAAAAACAATAGAGAAAATCAGTAAAACCAAAGTTGGGGTTTTGGGAAACATCAACAAATTAACAAACATTTAGCTAGACTGACCAAGGAAAAGAGAGAAGACTCAAATAACTAAAATCAAGAATGAAAGACCACACATACCATCAATTTTACAGGAAAAAAATGTATTATAAATAAGTGAACACCATAAACAATATTATGACATCAAATTAGATAACCTACACGAAATAGACAAATTCCTGGAAAGACACAAACTACCAAAAGTGACTTAAAAAGAAATAGAAAGTCTAAAGAGATTTATAAAAAGTAGAGATTGAATTAGTAATCAATAAACTTTCCACAAAGAAAAACCCAGTTTCAAATGGCTTCACTGGTTAATTCTATCAAACATTTGAAGAAGAATTAATACCATTCTTTCAAAAACTCCATAGGAGAAAACACCTCAAAACTAATTCTGAGACCAGTATTACCCAAATCAGACAAAGACTTCACAAGAAAACTACAAACCAATACCTTTTATGAATATAGCACAAAAATCCTCAACAAAATACCAGCAAACTGAATTCAGCAATATATAGAAACATTTATGTACCGTGACCAAGTGGGATTTATCCTAGGAATGTAATGTTGGTTCAACGTATGAAAATCAATCAATGTAAAATATCATCTCAGTTGGAAAAAAAGACAAAAACAAGATCATCTGAGTTGATGCAGAAAAGGCATTTGACAAAATACAACACCCTTTCATGATAAAAACTTTCAACAAACTAGGAATCGAAGGGAATTTTCTTAACCTGATAAAGGGCATTATATCATACTTAACTGTAAAAGCCTGAAAGCTTTCCCCTAAGATCAGGAAAGAGACAAGAGTACCTGTTCTCATCACCTTTGTTCAACATTGTACTGGATGTTCTAAGAAATTAGGCAAGAAACAAAAAAAAAGGTATCCAGACTAGAAAGGTAGAAGTATAACTACCTCTATTTGCATATGACATAATCTTGCATATAGAATACCCTAAGGAATACACAAAACAAAAGAGAAGTGTACCAAGGCCACAGAACACAAGATCAATACAGAAAATTAACTGCATTTATGTGCACAAGCAACAAACAATCCAAAAATCAAATTAAGAATGTAATTTTATTTACAGTGCCATCAAAAAAAATTCTTAGAAATAACTTTACCAAACAAAGCACAATACTTGCATACTAATAATTATAAAACATTACTGAGGGAAGTTAAAGAAGATTTAAATAAATGGACAAGCATTCCATGTTCTTGAATTGGAAGACTCAATATTAAGACAGTAACTCTCCCCAAAATGATTTATATATTCAATATAGTCCCTGACAAAATTACAGTAGAATTTTGCAGAAATTGACAAGGAGAACTCAAAGTTCATATGGAAATGCAAGGAATCCAGAATATCTAAAACAATCTTGAAAAAAAGAAAAAAGTTGAAGGGCCCTCACTTTCCAATTTCAAAAGTTACCATAAAGCTATAGTTATCAAGAAAGATAATGTGGTACTGGCATAAGGATAAACATAATTATCAATGGAATATTACTAAGGTTTCAAAAACAAATCCTAATATTTAAAATAAACTGAATTTTGACAAAGGTATCAAGGCAATTCACTGGGGGAAAGAATGTTCAACAAATGGTTCTGGGATTACTGGACATGCACATGTGAAAAGATGTCTTAGTGCCACATCTCAGGCCATACACAAAAATTTACTCTAAACTTATCAGAATTAAATGTAAGAGCTAAAAACATATGATGCTTTTAGAATAAAATATAAAAGGATCTATGGGACCTTAGGTTAGGCAAAGATTTCTTAGACATGTCACCAAAACTATGGTTCATAAAAGAAAAAAATATCATAAATTGGACCTTATCAAAATTCAAAATTTTTGTACTTCAAAAGACACCGTTAAGAAAATGAAAAAGCAAACAAATCAAGGAGAAAATATTTATGAAACACATATCTGATAAAGGACTTGTATCCAGAATACACAAAGAACTCTTACAAGTTAACAAGAAGACAACCCAGTTTTTTAAATGAACAAAAGAAATGGGCAGACTTTTCACCAAAGAAGATTTACGAATGGCTAATAAGCACATGAAAGATACTTAACACCATCAGTCATTAGGAAAATGCAAATTAAAACCACAGTGAAATGCCATTTTGCGCTCACTAGAATGATCGTAAGACAGAGGATAGCAAATGTTAGGGAGAATATGAAGAAGCAGGAACCGTCGTTAGATGTTGATGGGGATGTAAAATTGCACAGCCACTTTGGAAGCAGTTTGGCAGTTTGTCAAAATGTTAGACATAGAACCACCATACAACCCCACAATCCCACTCCTAGGTATCTATTCAAGAGAAATGGAAACATGTGTCCACAGAGACTTGCATGGAAATGTTCCCAGCAGCATTTTTCATGAGTCAAAAATTGGAAGCAATCTAAATGTCCACCAACTGGCAAATGGATAGACAAATATGGTATATCCATACAATGGAATACTATTCAGCAACAAAAAGAGACTACATCTATGTTATATCATGGGTGAACCTCAAAAACATTTTGTGAAGTAGATGAAGTCAGACACAAGAGATCATATATTGTATGATTCCACTTACATGAAATGTCTAGGAAAGGCAAATCTATGGAGACAGAAAGTAGATTCACAGTTGCCTAGGGTTAGGGGTGGGAATAGGGATTAACTATAAATGAACTTGAGGGATCTCATTGTGGAGATGAAAATGTTCTATAATTGATTAAATCACTGGATACTCTTGAAATGGGTGAATGTTATGATTCATAAAATATATCTCAATGAAATGTTTAAAAATTGTAACTAACATTTATATAGCACTTACTATGTACCATACACTGCGTTAAATGCTTAGCATGTAGCAACGCATTTAATTCTCATAGCAGCCCTATGCAGTAATATTATTTATCCCTCTTTCATAAATTAGGAAACTGAGGCACAGAGAGATTAGGTGACTTGCCGAAGAGCACACAGCCCGTAATTAGTAGAGCTGGGGATCCAAACCGTCAGTCTGGTTCCACAATCTGTAGTGTTAACCATGACTTCTATTTGTGGGAGGGAAAGAAAAAGAATATACAGATATACTTGTATACGGCAGGCAATATGTGGAAGGAATCACAAGGAACTTTTATCAGTAATTCCCTCTGGGAAGTAGGAATGAGGGTGGGCAGGAAAGGGAGACAAATTTATTACTTTATACCACTTTGAACTCTGAATTTTTTATATATTTTATAATTCATGTATTCATTTTGTAGATAAGAAACATCTATTTTTTAATCAAAACAGTGGTTATCTTTGATTTGTCAGATTTTTACATTTTTAATTTTCCCTAAACTTTTTGATATTTTCTGAATTCCTCCGGGTATGTCTTCAGGACAAGTTCTCAAATAATTACCATGACATGCTTTCTGTTAGGTTTCCTTCTGCCAGTGTCTGAGGCCTGGATGGGGTCAAGGCCAAGAAGGGTCGGAGTGGGGGCTGAGGAAGACGATGAAAGAAGGGCCTGTGTTGCTCGCTCCCCTGTTTGGGTCAGACTGAGACTGGGCTGCATTCAAGGCTGCAGTGAGCTGTGGTGTGCAGCTCTGAACTCCGTAGATGTCCTGGGGCGCGCTATGGGAGCTGTCAGTCTTGGAAATTGCTGCTGTCCTGTAGCGGGATAGATTACCCGCGTTCATATGCGCATGTGCAAACAAACCCATTTACGGAAAGCAAGGTTTGGATTTCTGCCTGCAGGGTTGAGAGTGATTCTGCCTCCAGCGTGTGTGTCTGTGTAGCGGAGGTTTGGGAGTGGGGTGGTTTTTTTCCATTAAATGTTTAAAAATAATCACAGGAGAGAGAATATGTTCTGAAAGCAGCTGAGTGTTGTGGAGTATCTTTACTAAAGTAGGAAATATTAGCTTATGAACTTTAGGAAGCCTTTGGCGGTGTGACAAGATGCTTAAAAGACAATGGGAGGGGTTAATGTTTAGACTGTGATTAACTCTTTATAGTCATTGCTTTGGTTCAGTAACGTTGTGGAAGCAAGGAGTAGCAGCAGATGTGTTTGTTTTTAATATGTACTTATTGTATGCTAACACCCTACAAGAGCATATTGTGAGAAAATAGGATACTCTTTTTCATGAAGGTTTCCTTTTTAAAGATTTCATATTCAGTAAAGACTGATTAAAAGATATTTCCAGGAGAATTGTTTTTTTCTTACTCCTATTCTCTGGCCATGCACCAGCATCACATAATCCCTAGAGCCTTTTTGTTATTAAGATGCAGCAAAATTCAATGAAAGAAGCATGGGCTTCAGAGGCAGATAAATTTAAGTTCAAATCCTAGATCTGCCACTTACTAGCTGTGTGACCTTGGACAAGTTATTTAACCTAATCTTCAGCTTTTAGGTGGTTTTTCTGAAAAATGAGGATAGTTCGACCTCCCTGCACAGGGTAGTTTATTGAAACACCTTACACGGGGTCGGGTAAGTACTCGGTAAACATTAGTTCTCTTACCTTGAGGGGGGCAGGGGGAGAAAAAACAGTAGGAAAAAAAATTCTTCGCAAAGGGTCTACCTTCTCTTACATGCCGTTTTCCTTGTAAGGAAGGTCATGACATGCCCTTAGAGTGAAAATGCATGGATGCCGTCCCTCACCTCTCAAAATCTTAATCTGTACCCCAGGTGTGTTGCCCTACATCCGTACCTTTCCAGTGATGATTCTGAATAATTGTATTACCTACTTAGACACTGTGTGCACCGATTCGTGAATTGATTTTCTATATCCAGGCAAGCACCATGCCAGTTTGATTTGTTTTGAGGATGTTGCTACTGGGGTTTTTTCCCAGCAAAGGTGGTGAAAAACTTATTGGAAGAGAGAAATCTTTACAAGTCATTACTTCAATTTTTTTTAATAAAAACTTTGAGGACATGGTAATAAGAGCACCACCAGATCAAGTATAACAATCTTACCCAAAGAACTCATGTTCATCTGATAAATGTATGTAGCAGAGCCAATGATAAACTCTCAGAGAAACTGCCCCATTTTCCCCGATTCCCATAAACTGTGTTATTCCTGGTGAAGGAACCAGGTCAGTCAACAGCAAATGTGCCTACTATCCACGGACTATGTGTTATAGGAGGGGTTTTTGAATTTTTTAAGTGTTCGGAATGCTAAGCTTTGGGGTGTTGGAGGGGGGAGGGGGATAAAAGCAAGTCACAATTACCAACACAACTGAAGTGTCATCTACATTCAGTTCCTCCAAGGTCAGCATAACCTAAGATCAGAAAGCCAAATGCAAGACTTTGGAGGGCAGCCACACTTGAAAAGTAGGAGGAAATTAAAACAGCATAGTAAACCAGAAAGAGCAGTAAAAGAGAAGAAAAGCAGGATATTACAAGGTCAAAACAAAAACCAAGAATCTTCAATGGCATCTCGTGTACCAGGAACTTCAAAAAAAGAAAAGCAGCAAAAAGTGATTTGACTGGGAGGAAGTTAGCAGTGGTTTCTGAGGTTAAGTGGTTTCTGACTGGGCAGGTGGTTTCTATTATATAAACAGTGGCTTATATGGAATGAGATATTTAGATCAACAACTTATTTCACACAGAACATTAAGAAGCCATTATAATTAGATTCACTCCCTCATTCATTTCATTAGCATTTGCTGTGCTCTTACAAGTGCTGGAAGTCTACTAAGGTCCACAGGGTAGGGGTACCTAATAGAAAAGCCATAATTAAATCATAATGGCTTTTCTCTCCTGAGGAATCTGGGTGAAGTTTTAGACCCATGGCTTAAAAAGGAAAGTCTCATTTCCCTGAAACTGTTTCAGTTTATGTATTCTTTTCTGATATATTAGCCTTTTGTTTTCCTTTTTGAATTAAAAAAATTTGGCTTGCCACATCATAAGCAAGATGTCAACCTTGAAGGGCAGCAAATTTTAAAAATATCAAATAAATGTATCTTATGTATGCTGTGAGGAATGGTAGTTACAGCTCGTGTTAGATTTTTTTCTTACAAACACAAACAAAAGCTCATACAGAATAGACCAAAGGAACCAAAGTTTCCTCAATTTCACACACACAAAAATGCATACATTGCTTTGCCTCTCATAATTTAATCAGTTTGGTTGGCTGGCATCACTGTCAAACTACCAACTTGGATTCTAACATGAGGTTAAAAACATCGTCTCAAAGAATCCTGTGTGAGCTCTGAGGAAAAACAGAAATGGCATTTATACCTTGTATTAGGGATTTATTTTCCATGAAAGTTTGATGCCTACAACATAAACCCAACTCTTCACAGGAATAAGCTAAAGCTGCCAAGCTTTCCACACTTTCAGAAAATACACCCGTGGAGCTCTGCTTCTCAAAGTAGAGCTCAGAGCCTCCTTGTGGTGGGCAACCTGTTGCCTGGAAGTGAGACAAGCCACAGGATGCCTTTGGCACATTGCAAAGGTGGAGGTGGATGTTACAGTTCAGTGTGCACGTGCACACCTTAGCTAGAAGGGACTTTTGTAACTGGCCATCCAAAATAAAACACCTTAAAAATAAATACACCAACCCACCTTAAGGGCAATGCAGGGTGTTGTTTCTCTTCCTACTTTCTATACGCCCTATGTTTGTTTTTTTTTCAATAATGAGGAAAAACATTTAATTTTTAAAAAGCTAAAGAAAACTTTAAAAGGTTCTTCTAGGCCACCCTAGTGGAAAAATAGCTATTTGAAAATTGCTCTGGTTATCCTTTAAATAACTCTGATTGTGCTTTAAATACTTCTTTAGCTTCACTAATTTCAATAACTGATTCACTGCATTTGGAAAGCCATTATTTTACAATTGTTTTATCCCTATAACTTATGTCAGAAGTCACCCATTATATGTTTTAATGGAGAATATCCTTTCTCTGCAGTAACTCCAGGTACTACTTTAAACCATGTACCCCAAAATTCATTAACCTTTTTTTTTTTAGGCTGCATTCGCTCTTAGTTGCTGCATGCAGGCTCTCTCTAGTTGCGACGAGTGGGGGCTTCTCATTGTGGTGGCTTCTCTTGTTGCTGAGCATGGGCTCTAGGAGTGCAGGCTTCAGTAGTTGTGGCACATGGGCTCAGTAGTTGTGGCGCATGGGCTTGGTTGCTGCAAGGTATGTGGGATCTTCCCAGACCAGGGAGCCAACTTGTGTCCCCTGCATTGGCAGGCAGATTCTTTTTTTTTTTTTTTTTCAGGAAAACAAGTTTCATTGGTAAACCCAGCATTTCTTAACCACTGCACCACCAGGTAAGTCCCATTAATCTTTAACTAGTATTTATCCGCTTTCCTTATAACTGTGATTGGCTCCCCCTTACCATCAAATTCAAGGACTGTGTGAATGTGTGGCAATCAGAGATGAGCTAGGTTCTACTAATGGATATATACAGAAACTCAAAACCTAAGAAAGAATTCCCCCATTCCAACTCCAATTTTAATTATTAATTTCCTAAATGGAGTTGGTGGAATCAGGCTTCCTGACTTCAAACTATACTACAAGGCCATAGTGATCAAGACAGTACGGTACTGGCACAAAAACAGAAAGGAAGATCAATGGAACAGAATAGAGAACTCAGAGGTAAACCCACACACATATGGGCACCTTATCTTTGACAAAGGAGGCAAGAATATACAATGGAAAAAAGACAGCCTCTTCAATAAGTGGTGCTGGGAAAATTGGACAGCTACATGTCAAAGAATGAAATTAGAACACTTCCTAACACCATACACAAAAATAAACTCAAAATGGATTGAAGACCTAAATGTAAGGCCAGACACTATAAAACTCCTAGAGGAAAACATAGGCAGAACACTCTATGACATACAATAAAGCAAGATCCTTTTTGACCCACCTCCTAGAATCATGGAAATAAAATCGAGAATAAACACATGGGACCTCATGAAACTTAAAAGCTTTTGCACAGCGAAAGAAACCATAAACAAGACTAGAAGGCAACCCTCAGAATGGGAAAAGATAGTTGCCAACGAAAGAATGGACAAAGGATTAATCTCCAAAATATACAAGCAGCTCATGCAGCTTAATACCAAAAAAGCAAATAACCCTATCCACAAATGGGCGGAAGACCTAAATAGACATTTCTCCAAAGAAGACATACAGATGGCCAACAAACACATGAAAAGATGTTCAACATCACTAATCATCAGAGAAATGCAAGTCAAAGCCACAATGAGGTATCACCTCACAGCGATCAGAATGGCCATCATCACAAAATCTGGAAACAAATGTTGGAGAGGGTGTGGAGAAAAGGGAACTCTCCTGCACAGTTGGTGGGAATGTAAGTTGGTACAGCCACTATGGAAAACAATTTGGAGGTTCCTTAAAAAACTAAAAACAGAGCTACCATATGATCCAGCAATCCCACTCCTGGGCATATACCCAGAGAAAACCATAATCCCAAAAGAAACATGTACCATAATGTTTATTGCAGCACTATTTACAATAGCCAGGACATGGAAGCAACCTAAATGCCCATCAGCAAATGAATGGATAAAGAAGATGTGGCATATATATACAATGGAATATTACTCAGCTATAAAAAGGAATGAGATGGAGCTATATGTAATGAGGTGGATAGACCTAGAGTCTGTCATACAGAGTGAAGTAAATCAGAAAGAGAAAGACAAATATTGTATGCTAACTCATATATACGGAGTCTAAAAATGGTACTGATGAACTCAGTGACAAGACAAGAACAAGGATGCAAGATGCAGAGAATGAACTGGAGAACTCGAGGTTTGGGGGGGCGGGGGGTGAGGGGGAAGCTGAGACGAAGTGAGAGAGTAGCATAGACATATATATACTACCAACTGTAAAATAGATAGCCAGTGGGAAGTTGCTGTATAACAAAGGGAGTCCAACTCGAGGATGGATGATGCCTTAAAGGACTGGGAAGGGGAGGGTGGGGGGGGGAGTCAAGGGAGGGAGGGAATACAGGGATATGTGTATAAATACAGATGATTGAACTTGGTGTACCTCAAAATAAATAAATAAATAAATAAATAAATAAATAAATAAATAAATAAATAAAATTAAAAAAAATTTTCCTTATTAGCCTGAAGGTACAAGTTACATCTCTCTATACCCAACTTCTTAATATAAACTATATGATAAAAAAAATCTGATCTCTAGGAGAATGCTAAGCATATGCTATTTCATAGTAAGGAATGTGATCCTTTCACAGGGAATAGTTTTTGTAAACAAGGACTTTTTTAAATGACAGTCAAGACCTCAGCTTTATGTTTCATATCTAAAACTGTACTCCAAGTGCAAATATGGGACTTAGCTTTCTCAGTGGAAAACAGCCATCCCAGCAGATTTTCCAAAAGTTAACAAACACAATGATTTGAGAGGAAAACACTATTTACTGTGTAAAAGATTTGTATTTATTAATCAAAGGCACAAACTGAAACTAAGACTATTAAAAGTTAACCTTAATGTAGACAATTAAATCTTATCAACCTGGTAAGGAAATACCAGCTAAAGCTAATGAAGATGAGTTGCGTTAAATTCCTAAGGAGAATACAATAACTCTGACACCATTAAGTAATAATTAGAACTTTTCAAACAATAGGGGAAATACAATTGTTAGTATAAATACCTTAATTTGGAGAAAGAAATGTAAACTGTTAAGTGTGTTGTAACCTGGAGTATCACAGAGCATTGGTAGAGCCTTTTATAGTCTTGGGTGCCTTAGAGGTCAGAGGCCGTCACCACCACTTGGCAATGATGGGTGTCAGTCAACTACAGGCTGGTATTAAATTACACAATGTGACTCTCTGCCTATCAGCAGAACAGAGACTAATGAAAACATTTTAACTTCTTGATGCAAATTATATAATCACACCAGATAACCCTGGCTGGGAAAAGGTTTGGAGGGATCAATTTTCAATCACACTACATTGACAGCAAACTCACAGTGCCTTTCAAAACCCCACACTAAGAAAAAAAAGTCATGAGGAACACAGTATTGCTTCATTTACAATTTACTAAGCTCTTCCAGTGTTTCAGATATGGAGATTTCAAGGATCTAACGTGAATGGGACAAAAGGTGGACTTTGAACATATCAAGCAAATGTCTTGATCGAATCAGACTACTGGTGTAGGTTTTCAAGCTATCTGTAGGAAATGTCAGTCTTCCAGCCAGGCGATCTTGTAATTCACAGGGTTGGGGGTAGGGATGTTAATATCCTAAAATTAAAGAAACAAAGTTAATTTACTTGTAACCCACATTTCAATATCTGTATTCATTTGCACACATTTTAATCTAGTCTGCTAATGAAGATCTTCATGTTTTCCCAGTCAGTGGCTCAATTCCAATGTGAAGAGCACCCTAGGGATTAATTCAGCCAGCTACAGTTCTCATGTTTTACCATTCAAATACTGAAGTTATTGAAACACATGTTTCTCCAAAATCTAGTTAAGCTAGATGAGTTTATGGCTCTAGTAACAGTCCACCAGAGGACCGCAGTAAATGAGAATTAGGTAAAAGACCAGGGAAAAATGCCGATATTGATCACGAGCAGAGTGTGCTTACCAGGGACCCTTACAAGTAAGCTCACTATTGGGATTCTTCATTTCTCAACACTAGGTCCAAATCTGTTAGAAAGGGGACCACTTAGGATCTTTAGGCCGACATGCGTAGGTAAACCCAGAGAGGCCCTTCTGTCCTTTTTGGCCATGACTTGTACTGAGAGACAAGGGCCTATGCAGGCCTAACACAGTACCAACAATATTTGAATGCACTGCTGGACATGACCTTCTTGGCAAACTCAGTCCATCCATCACATGGATAGGCTGGAGTAAACACTAACACTGACAGAGCTGAGGATCAAAATGAACATACCTTAAAGTTGGAGAGGAATAGGCCCGTGTTATGCTGGTTACACTATCTCATACTGGTTGTTTGTTATGGCGCGAGAGAGGCAGTAGGCTAGAAAGATTCCAATCAGCTGGAAATAAAATACAAACAAAATTAAACACACACATACACACAAAGCTTAAAGACCTCAGGATACAGGTATATTCTTTCACTTCTAATTCACTACTAATTTCCTTAAGTTTTTTTCTAGAGTAAGCATATAAGTGAAGTCTAAATCAGTGATGAAACATTTCCAAACTACAAGGACTTACCTGGAAGCAAGCAACTCCAAAAGAAATTCCCGCAACAACTCCCATTTCTGACTCTATAATGGTCATCACCTTTATAAAACAACCCTAATGGAAGAGAAATTTTAAAAAAACATGAAGTATAGCTCAAGCAGTAATAAATACTTTGATCACACGTCTCTGCAAAAGATGAGCTTTAGCTACCTTAGCCTTTGATTGTTCTTTTATTAAAAGTTATTTTTTCAAACCAAATCCTGTCTCCTTTGAGGAACACAAGTTCCACCTTTTGGATTATGTATTTAAGCGTGAAATCAAGTTATAAATTTTCTGAGATCAGTTTCCTCATTTATTCAATAAGATTAACACCTGCTCTGCCCTATATCAGATTATTGTGTATTGTGAAAAAAACTAAATTCTTTTTTTACTCCTTACTTCATTGTTTACTTTATCTGCATCTCTCTGAGGAGAACAATCTTCAAGTTTACAGCAGCTCTTGGGAAATCCTTTTTCTGAGTAATAATTAGTATCCATCCAATCCCTATAGTCGGTGACACCACAACAATGCAACTGAAAAAAATTCAACAAAAGCATTTATAGTTCATATTACCACTCTGTAGTCAAACAATTAAACCATCATCTTAGACTACTGGCATTATAATTCATGAGATTAGCACTTGGGGTTGGCTTTACTTTCACTGCTAAAGTACAAATGGGCAAGGTCTAGTAAGTAGAGCCCTAGCCTCTTCTCCGAGGGAATAGGGAATGTTTTCCCCTCTTGAAAAGCCACCACCTATGACCACTTACCGTATTTTGGATCTTGTCTACTGCATCGCTTCTATAATCTCCCGTAGTGTTATACTGCTTTAAAGCTTTCTGATAATTATTCTTAAAGCTGTTCTTAATCTACAGCAAAGAAACACAGGCCAGTAAACAAAGATTTTAAAATGTTCTTTTGGTTTCTAGGTCAAATAAGAAATTCCTATATCTGACCAATAGTCCTATCTTTGATAGCAGCAACGTGTATGGTAATTAACTTCTACGGTCCAATCTTGTCTTATAAGCAATATAGTTTAGTTAAGGGGATTCCCAAGCAAAACATTCCAGTAAAAGATGATAAACACCAGAAATTCAAAGTGCTATGGGAACCTATATTCATTCAAGTGGCAGCTTTGTACTGCTGTATGTCCTCCCACCCTCAATCTTTCTTCACTTTCAACTGAGTACACATTTGATGCCTATGGGATATTTAAGCTACAAAATCTCACTCTGGGAGAATGTGCTACCACTTTGTAAAACACTCTCATTGATGAGCCCTCAGTACTCACTGAATGATTTCCTAACCCCAGATTTAACAGAATGGAATTCTGATTTCTAATTCAATACTAAGGTTTTGATGAGTGGAGAAGGTATCAATTTTGTGTTATCAATTTTGTGCTTTAAATATTTTCCTATCGCTAAAACTATAAATTGTACTATCTCGACTTTAATAGGTACTTATACACAGAAAAATGACTGGGAATACAAATAATTATGGGTACCTTTAATTTTCTTCTGGTGACTATCAGTCTACCAAAAAAGTGGGCTAGGTTCTTTTCTTTTTTTTTTTTACCAGAAAGTCATTACTGTCAGCTACAGGTTGAAAAGTCAGCTTTCAACACAGTTGTGATTTTTAAACTAATGAAAGCTATCTTTTAACTCTATTACTTAAATTTATTTATCCTCTTACAGGATAAATTTTCATATTAAGGTTCCCAAGCTCAGGCTTACCTCATGTCTGAAAACAAATCCTACAATGGCAGCGACCAGTTCAACCAAAAAAATGAGAGTCAGAAACATTGCATACTGCAGGATAAAAAGAAAATCCAAGTCAGCATAAATAAGATACATCACAGTTGCAAAGGGAGTCAATGTTCAGCACATTTTTATTGAAAAGGGCAGAGAAAATACAACGAAAGTGGGAACTGGCAGCTACACTGTTACTTGCTAAGTTTTCATAAGGAAGAGGAAAAATCAAAAAGGGCCATGCCTAGTTCCAAGAAACAAAGCCCACAATATATAAGCCTTTTCAAAAACCAACAACCAATTCTAAGAAAGCAAGGACTCACCAGTTTTAGCATCCATGCAGAAGCTCGGCAGGTAGCAAAACAGCCGAAGGTGCCCAAAAGAATAATGACAGTGCCAGTGCCAATGAGCACGAAGGGGACATTGGTGGCCTTTTCATTTAAAAGAGAAAAATAATTCTCTAGGCTCACCTTGCCCCAAATGCCAACGGCAAGAAGGATAACACCAGTGATCTATGTGGGAAATCAGAACTGAGAGTTACACACTGTATACAGCAGCATCTTCAAACCACAAACCACTAGGTGTTTAAGAAACAACAGGCATGAGAATTGATTTAGCAGTCTGTGGCCACAAAGCTGTGGCTGGGATTTAGCAGACAAGGGGGTGGGGGGGGGGGTGCTGTACAGGGGGTTAGGCAGGGGAGCTGCACACAAGAACAGGCCTTGATAAATCCACACACTGGATCACTGTAGCCAGGACAAAACCAGGGGGCAGCTAGGGAAGGCAACTTGACAAAATTCTTAATCTTTTTTTTTTTTTTTTTTTTTTGCCATACTGATCAAAACTTCCTTAACTGTTTTACTCCCACCTTAGGAAGAAAACCTTCCCGCGGGTGGGGGGGGAGTGTTTCTAGGAGTTGCAGAAACTTTTCCCTTCCCCCCAGTTCAGAGATGAGCACAGGGTACAAAGGGATGGTACACAAAGCAAGCCCGAGGACAGACTGGCGGGTGTGCAGCCATTACCATACTTACCTGCGAAATACTCCCCTCTTATGAAGCAGTGAAAAGAAAGAGACTATTATGCAAGCGAGCCCTCACCGGGGCCGGGCAAGCCTTGCCTCTCCAACGGTCCGGGGACACCCTCTGCTTGCTCTGGGGGGCTTCACTCCCTTCCTCACCCCCCGCATCGAATTCGACCGCTAGGTACGTCTGGGTCCCGGCTCAGCCTCTCGGCTGCTGTCGCCCGACCCCCGCGGGCGAGATGCCCGAGCCCGAGCTCGAGCCCCAGCAAGTCGTCACCCGCGCCGGGGTCCCAGCAGCGACCGCCGCCCCAACCCCACCAGCGCCTCCCTCTCCACCCCCGATCCGAGCTCCCTCCGCTCGGGGTCACACCCCGCTCCCCCGACCCCAATCTGGAATCCCCTCCGGTCCCCGGGCGTCTCCGTCTCTCACCCAAAAGATGAATGTGTAGATCAAGAGGACGCTCTTGAAACAAGTGATGACGGGTTTGGTCTGCAGCCTCCGAGACGGGGACGCCATGACTAGCCCGAGACCCTGCCCCGCCGCGCCAGGCTTTCGGAACAGAGCATGCGAGGCGCGGAGCCCCCGAGTCTTCCCGGAAACTGCCGAAAAGTTCCGAGCGTCTGCGACTGGGAAAAGCCGGAAACACTGTACAGTTTTCTAGAGGGTAAAGTCCGGGCGGCTGTGCGGAAAGTGACAATTTCCGAGCGCCCCCTGTCGAAGGTTGCCAAAAACTCTACACAAAAGGTTCTAGTGTCGGAAATTTCTTAGATCTTCAAAGTGGAGCTTGCTTCATTTTTTTGCTCAAGGAATCTTTCCCGCCCGCCACCCCTCCCCCTGCCCTTATAACTGCATCATATTGTTTCTATCACCAGCGGCACCAGCAGCGCTCTGAGATTCGACCTCGACGGCCCCTGGTGCCCTAGAAGGAAAAAAAGGAATGGAAAGAGGTGAAAAGTGACCTAAAATATTTTATTACATAGCAAGATACTCTCAAGAAATTATTTCCAAAGAAAAACAAAAGCAGATCTCAGAGCCATACGTCCAGTCACATGTTTTTAGACAAAAACCCAAAGGAAAAGTGCAGTTTACCTGAGGGGTGGAGTTACGTTGGGGTTTTTTTCTCCCCTGTTTTGTGCTATTCGATTTTTGAACATTGTTTTATGAGGTGGGGAGGGAGCATAAGAATAAGAATTCACTTGTTGAAAGAATTCCAAAGGTAGGTATGAAAGATGAATTTTCGAATTTCTCTATAAGAATTTGCCAGGCTCCTTTATCCCGCTCCTCCCTTATCCTCTAAGTAACTGGAGAGTTGAGGAAAAGTGTTTTAAACTAATTAATCCTGAAATGCAAGTTCAGCTATTAGCTACAGACTTTTAAAAGGGAAGGTGCTACGGAGAATACCAGGTAAATGTGACCCCCCTTTTAAATGTTAAAACTGAAAGGCACTGTATATTCCAGTGCTCGGGTTTTTCAGATCAAGGACCAGCTGACCACAAAGAGCCTGAAATCACAGGTCACACAACTCACAGCAAAGCCAAAACTAGAGATGACTGTGCTTTCCAATCCTCTCCACTATTAAACAAGCTGTATATGGTATTTGGTGTCTGCTCATCCCCAAGAAATTCTCCCAATTCCTTAGATCTTCCTAGAACTTGAGACCATGTGTTCCTAAGGACTTAAACTGCTTACAGGATGAGAATGAATCACCAGAAAGTTTCCTGTCCCATATGTCCACAGGCAGCTCTAAGTCTAACTTTGGGGTAAAGTGGAATTAAAGAGAGAGAGAAAAAAAAAGAAGCAACAGCACTCCTCACTGTCTCCTAAATACTGGAAACCTCAGGGGAGGGATTTTTTTTTCATCTATTAAGGTCTGGTTTCTCAACTAAAGTATAAGCTCTTTGAGTGAAGAAACTGTGTCGTGTGTGTGTGTGTGTGTGTGTGTGTGTGAGAGAGAGAGAGAGAGATTTCTAAAGGGATGGGATTAGAAGACTATATGTTTCCTAACCAACCAATTACATCATCACTGACACAACCATAACATCACAAAAGCATTTACTGTATTGCTATGGCAATAAGTACTGCATTAGTGAAGAAGAGGTGGGTGCCTAAACTTTTTGCTTGAAACCTTGCTTTAAACATATACCACAGAACCAGAAAACAGGAAAGTTCCATTAACTTGGTCACACAGAGTTTCACTGTGCTTCAAATATTGACCTAGGACCAGCTCCTATAGCATCATGCCAGATGTCTGAGGTCCAAGAGAGCAACTATTAGAGAATTATTGCACTGCCATGCTTTATACTAGAATTTAATCCTAAAATTAGAAATGCCTAACACATACATACATGGAGAGAATGGGTAAATGACACATCTATACACCTGGTAAACAGTAAGGCAAGGTCAGGAAATAAGGCAGACATCAACTTTTAAAGTACCACATATGCCATAGCTACGGGAAATGAGGTTGAGGGCGGCTCTAAGTACTGTATATGCAAAGCTGTCTCCCTAAACTAAATAGCACTATCTGAGGGGTTCTCATATTAAAACAAAAAAGTATCAAGGGAAGTCTTGCTAAATTCTTGTCATCTTAAATGGAAATTTCCTCTGAAGCTTAGGTTTGTACCATGTCCTGAAAGGGATTTTCATTGTGAGCCTGAGAGCAAATAAATACTTCTGTGGCTGAAGAAAAAACAAAATAGTCAAAGCAAAAGCCACATCTTATTTCCAAGAATGTGTTGATTTTCCTCCTCTCCCTTCCTCTGCCACTCACAACGCCGCTTTGTTTGAATAACAGTCAGTGCCAAATTAAACCAAAAGCTGACATGGAATTTAATATTCCTGTGGCCACAACACCTTGCATCAGAGCCTCCAACCCTGCTACCCGCCCCTCCCGCCCTGTTGCCATGCCACCAATCCCAGAAGTCCAGTTTAGTTCAAATTTAGGCCTGGGTCTGCGTCCAAACCCAGACAAAGGGGCATCTAATCCCATCTAGGCAATGTAAGAAATAATCCTCTAGGTTATAAGATAAATTTGTTCTTTAAAGTATTAATCTTTAAAGTATTAATAATGACTGCAATATTGAGCATTGACTATGTACCAATCACCATTGCTAAGCAATCAACAAGTGTTACCTCATGCTTACATCACAAAAGCCCTTATTGTGAGGTCCGAGACTACCCCTACCCACATTTTACAGATGAGCAGACAGGTTCAAAGAGGCTAAGTAACTTGCCTAGGACTAAGCCCTGGCAACTTCTGTTTCCCTCATCAAAATGGGGCCCATTCTGTGATGAGACATGGTTGCCACTGTGCATTTAACCACAAACAAGGGCTCTTGGGAGCCTCTGAAGCTCAAGAACCTCAATGATTTCCCCAATTCTGCCTTGTACTTGGGTTTTTTGTTGAATTTTACTTTTGCCCAATCACCTAAGAGGTAACCCTGCGCATCCCAGAGTGGTTTATTTCAAGCTCTTAATTTCTCCCCCTTTTCTGATCACAAAAACACATTTGATGCCGAAAATACAGGGAAAAAAAGGAAAATACTTTCCTTAAGTATTGTTGCTGCTTGTTTTGCATTCAATATTTAGTATAGATGTGTGTCCCTTCCCTATTAACTTCCTGTAACCTTCAAGATTAGATTTTAATGTTTTTCTTTAGCATTTAAAGAAAAACATTAAAATGCCTCCCCCAACACATGTATCAGCTTATTTCCTACAATTTTTCCAAAATGAATTTTCTGTTCCACAATAAGCCAGTATGATTATCTCCCCAATAAATAAGATGTTCCCTACTCACTTCCCACTCTCCAAACTCAAAATTCCTGCCCCCCAAGTTAAGGTTCAGCTCAACCCCAACTCAATGAGAGCATCCTCCCCCCAACCCCCCACCCCCACCCACACACATACCTTTTCTTGAACATCAGTGTTTATATTCTGACCACTCACATTAACTCATACCCTCAGTCAACTACTATGGTACCTGCTTTCAGTACCTGCTTCTTCTCTACTTACCTGTCCTACATCCTGTTGTCTACATGTTCAGAAACTACTGAAGAGCCAGTTTGGCAGGGCTCCTGCGCCCCCTTTTATACTCTCCAGGACCCTAGGACACAATGCTCAATTGATGACTTCATTTGGTGCTCAGCCAATCCCTGTTCAGCTCATTGATCATAGCTGGTCTCTGAGGCTAACCACTTAGTAATCACTCAAGGTTTGATTAATTTAAATAAAATTAAAAACTAAATGTCTAAGCCATCCCAGTATTACACTGACATAAAACAGAAAATTAAGTTAAGCTGCTAGATAATGTCTTGGGACATTACTACTGCTTGTCTTAGGAACCAGGAAAAAGACAAAGACATCAGGCATTTCACACAGAATACATCTTATCTCTTATTCATATAATGATCTTACTATTTTCATTTTCTAATACCTTTTCTAGAATCCCTCCAATTACCTTTGGCTAAGTGCCTATCATAAAATTTAAAAGCATCTTCTACTTAGTTTCTTAAAGTTTCATGTTTTACATTACAGCCATCAGATAAACATCACTTAAACAGAAAATTTAAACATTATCATTTAAATAGATAATTCATAGGTATAGTTTTAAAAATTACTTTCCTAAATAGGAATATCTTTTTATTTCTCTTGTCTTTTGTGTATTTTCATTATTCCTTCTCTGAAAGTCTCTTTCTTTTTCATTCACTCTTTTTCTATCTACTCTTTTCAGATTCTCTATGAATCCTTTCTTCCTTTTCCAGCCCTGATCTTGCCTTTCTCAAAAAGGCTCTTAATATACAATTTGGGGCACATAGAAATGAGGACTACTTCTAAATGGTATTAAAATTTGCATTTCCATGTCAATTTGTCTTAGTCTACTTTCTAAGAAAATTGTTTCAAGTCTAGGCTTGTTGAGGTTTGCTGAGATCTCAACTAGGCAAGTCAGTTTCCATATTTAATATTTCTTAAGACAATATCTTATTGACTGCTGAGGGGTTTCATATTAAGTCTTGAAGTTGATAATGACACTGAAATTTTAGAACTTTAAAAAATTTATATTTGTATGTATGCATGTTGCCAGTCTGTCTTTGTCTTATCTTCCCAACCAAATCATAGGGAAAGGTGTTGTGTTTAACTTTATATCCCCACACTGTCTAACATAGTGTTACCCACACATAGTAGGTGCTAAAGAAAAGCTGGTTCTTTAAATTGACCCCACCTGTTTTGGGTAAAGTTTTGGGTATTACCCATCCCAGTGCTTTATAGGAATGCTGCCCCTCTTGTCTCATTAATTCCCTTACTCTGATCGCCCTATGATTTCCATAATCTTCTTCATTTTCTTCTTTAATCTCTCTCTGTCACCCCTCTGCCCTGCTCCTTACAGCCCTAAGTGGGAAATGAGGCCTTGTTCAGCATCCTCATCTTAGCACGTGTTGGGCTCTGTGTTTGGTGCTGGGGGAATGAAGAAGACTAAGCCATGGTCTCACTCACAGTCTAATAGGGGACAGAGATGAGTCTGAGATGAACAAACTAGTAGAATAGGGGACAGAGACTGTTATATATCAACAGTGACAATAGTGTGATACATCCTATAATTGAGACATGTACAAAGTGATATGACAGAAAAGGAAGGTGAAGTAAACCAGCTCTGGCTGGGGTGGGCTGAGGGAATCTTCTCATCAGCATTGATGGATACGGTCACAACAGGCCAGGAAAGGGAAAGGGCTATAGGGTACAGTAAATATATCTGTTACAAACCACTACGGTGTGAAAGGAAGATCAAAAAGTTCAGTGTGTCCAGAATGAGGAGTTATGGGGTGAATGTTTAAAACTAGGCTGAGGACATAGGTGGGGTTTGCTTTTGCAGGGTATGGTGTGCCCGGCTAAGAACTGGGACTATGCTCTTTGCCAAGAGGGAGCCAGTGAAGGATTATATTTCAGAAAGAAAACAACCCTGGTAAAATTTATTCCTCTGATCACTCATTAACTGTCTCTCCTTTCTCTCTCTGTCTCTCTCTTCATCTCTCTGTCTCTCTCTTTCTCTCTCTCATACACACTCTCTGTCACACACACACCCATTTAATAGATTCACTATTTCCTAACACATAAGTTTAATGTAAATTCCTATATCTGATTTCAAGGGCCCCACAATCTGGCCCTTATTTATTCAACTTTGTTTCCTACTGCTCCCCTGAACCCTCATACCAGTTAGCCCATCCCCCTTCTGATCTAACAATGAGCTTTTGTTTATGTTATTTCCCTTGCCTGAGAGCAGACCACAGTCCATGTCTTCCCACAGAGTTCTCACAGTGTATTCCATAGCTTTTGGAAATTTATACGGTCTTGTACAATTTTCTAATTGTTTGTGTCCCCCTTCTCTCCTCCAGTAAACATAAACGGTCTGGGAGCTGGAGACTAAGGTCAATAAGATCAAGAATCACACAGTTTTACTGGCCACTGTCCTCCAGTTCTTAGCTTATAGCAGATGCCCGATGAAGGTTGGTCCACTAAACACACACAATTGTAATTAAGAACATTTTTGTTAAATGTCTGTCTCCTCCAATCCATGAGGGCAAGGATTTATCTCCATTTTACTCACTGATGTCTCTCAAGTATTGATACCTCGAACAGTGTGTGTCACATAATAAATGCTCAGCAAATATTTGTTCAATTAATTATGGATTAGGATGTCAGGGATTTTGTCCACCATCCTTAACACAGTAAATGCTTGATAAGTTTATTGAATGAATGAGGCCAAGACCATGTCTTTGGCTTCTTTATACAATGATCACAGTTTTGAACACTTGGTAAACACTCATTACATATTTCTGATTGGTGGACGGGAAATGGAATGAGCTTGCTACCGAACTTTTTATTATTGTAAGCACAATTCTTCCCCTCATAACTGAGGAGTTACCAATATGCTTACACACACAAGGAAGAAATCCTTTCTACAGCAACTAAAAGAAATTTCTTCCAGGACCACTGCATTTTCAAAGATGGAAATATAACTCTAAGGGGAGGGAAAGTATCAGGAGCTGTGCTGCACTGTGGTAGAACAGTCTCATTATCAGATACTAAAATGAAGAAAGCTTGCTTAGTGAAGAGAAACACAGCCCTCCATAAGATATCACTGGGAAACAGCTTAGCAATGGCTATAACCTTGCCATGCACAGATAGAGCATCTCAATTCACTTAAACAACCTCCCCCTAAAGCCTCTCTAATCATGCTTTCTCTCCACTCTTACCACAGGAAATCAGTTTTGATTCTGCAGGCTAGAAGCACATGGTATTTTTTGTCAACAACATAATCTTATCAGAAACTGAGGTCCATAGGAATTAGGTCATCAGAGAGGGTTTCAAAGTGGATCTGACCCTGTGCATAGGACTGGCAAGGCAACTCAGAGATGGGGAGTCCTAAGGAATTCCAGGGGAAATCTCCAGGGAACGTCAAAACCAGCTCCATTCTTCCCCTCTCCTAGGAGTTTGTGGAATTCCTTTTCATTCAATCCTGATGTCATGCTGAGTCATTAAAAAAAAAGCGTTCTCAGTGCGCCACATATCTGGAGGCCCTTTAGCCAGCCTGTTAGTCATTACTATACTTGCAGGCTTGGGGCCAGAGCCATTCACACTTTCCTCTGCTCTGCAGCAGGCGGACTGAGCTCCTCTCATCCTTGCATTCTTTCTCCCCCCACTTCTCTAAAACCCTTTTCTGTGGGAGGAACAGCTATAGCTTTGGGGATAATATAGCTTTAAGGAAACTTTTGGCACATGCTGATGTCCTAACATCTGGGCAGTGTTAACAGAATCCCAGAGGCCCAGACAGAGCAGGAGCCGCTCGTTCTAGGAACGTTAAAAAGTAGAAGTTTTTCCGACTGATGAGAGGAGCAGAGAGGAAGGAGAAAGAGGCAGAGAAGGAGTGAGGGAGAACACAAAAAACAACAGGTAAGATCTGCTGCTTCATCCCTCCGTTCCATGCTACCCCATTTCGCAACCCGGGGAGGGTAACGAGACCCAGGACTTGGGCAACATGGCTCGGGGGTGGGGTGGGGAGAGGAAGAAGTTCTTTTATGAAACTGGACCATATGCTCCTTTCAATTTGAGCCGTGACCTGGCTGCAGACACAGGTTCCCACTACCTTCCCGGCCCGCAGCAGAAGGATGGCTGACCCCGGTGGTGAGTCAAGTTTTCAGTCTGAGATTGGGGAGAAGGTGGGCAGGGAAGGGGTCACAGACCCAGAGCACTAGATCTGCAAAGGAAAGCCCCTGCTCCCAAACCAAGGAACTGAATGGAAGCTGCATGTGGGAGAGGGGTCGATGATTAAGGCATCTAGCTGTTCATTTTCCAGAATCTCTGTTTAATCTCCTCTGTCTCATCCTTTCGTTCCCTCTTTCTGCTTTTATCTCTTGCCTTCAGCTCTGGCAGATTATCTTTGCTTACTAAGCTTCCTTCCCCCATCTTTCCACTTTCCTTGCCTCCCCTGCTTGCTCTCACTTCTTCTCTATCCTGCTTCCTTGCCACTCTCTAGACCAAATCTGAAGCCAGGGAGCAATGAATTGGAAGATGCATTTTTGCCATTCTTGGACTTCTCACGTCCCTTGGGGATGCTGGCCAGAATCTGCCCTCTTTTTGTTCTCCCATTTCTGGGACTGACTCCTCCCCTGAGCATGGCATTTCATTGAAAGACTGTGAGTGCTTGCTGAGAAGTCCAGCGGGCAGTTTATACCAATGGGCAGCAAGTATTAATACTGTCATTTATGAAGTATTTGCCTACTGGGAACCACACAACTCTCATCCCATTAGAGTGAGGACAGGATGGAAAGTGAGAAGGCAGTGGGAGCTTGCTTATCCTCTCCCCACGTACCTCAGTAGGTTCTTTCCAACCTCACTGACTTCCTGCTGGCTCAGCAGGGTAAAACTAGAAGGTTAGCCTGCACTTGAAAGCCAGAAGCCACTACTAAACCACTAAGCCTCAAAACCCAAAGCTTAGAACAGAGCCAGGGTATAGTCACTGCCTGAGAGACTGGAGAAAGGAGACATCCAGTCCTGTTCAAGATGGAGTTGGTAATAATAGTATCTAACATGCATAGACTGCTTCCCTATGGGCCAGGCAATAGTCTATTCTATAAGGTAGATACAATTATTATTCCCATTTTATAGATGAGGAAACTGAGGCTCACAGAAGGTAAGAAATTTGTCCAAAGCCCCATAGCTAATAGGGACAGAATTGGATACACATCCAGATCTCTGTAACTCCAGAATTCAAGCTCTTAGTCCACATGTGCTAACCCTTTCCCAGATTCATGGTTAGGAGGTACTAGTTAAGTGGATGAAACCACCAACTGGAGCCTTTAGACTGCAGGGTTCCCTCATGGTTTTATATGACTTCATGTTGGCCCTTTCGTGGTCTTAATACCTCAGTGTCCCCCTCTGTAACTTGGGCCATGGAATATTGGCATCAGATATCACCAGGGTCAATTGAGAATTGGTTGCTTTATGTCCCCTTCCTCCTGGAAAGAAAAGACCAAAATTAACAGAGTCTTGTTATCCTATAAAGTGGAAGATCCTTACAAGGGGGACGATATAACAGGCATTCATTAATTTAAAAATCTCTCTTTTTCCTCGCAGATCCTGCATTTCTGCTCCCTCTCACTTTTGGAAGTTCATTGATGGCTGATTTCTGAAAGTCATCCTCCTTTTCCCTGGTGCTTCTGGCCACATATCTCTATTCTTGTCTCCCTAACCCCCCACACCCCCTTCTCCCCTTTCAAGGATGGCTGTTCAACTAACTCAAAGAGGAGCGCTCTCTCTGCTGCTCTTCCTCACTCCAGCAGTGATGCCAACATGGTATGCAGGTAAGTTCTAGGAGCTGTTGCCCATTATTTCCAGGAAGGGCAGGGCTTAGACCAAGTCTTAGAGAAGGAAAGGGTTAGACTGCAATAGGAGACACTCAAATTAGATACAGAGAAGAACTATCCTCAACAACAAAGATGGTTAAACATTGCAACAGGCTACTGAGGGAGGCTTTTGAGCCAAGCTAATAAGACATTTTTGAAAACAGGCTGCACCAGCATTAAAAATGAGGTTGGTTGGTCAATATATCCTTGTAGCTTATTTACAACACGTGGGATGCAGCAAATTTTTTTATAATAACTATAAATGGAGTATAATCTTTAAAAATTGTGAATCACTATATTGTACACCTGTAATTTATAGAAGATTATACATCAACTATACTTCATAAATATAATAAATATAAATAAATATTAAAAAATGAGGTTGGTCAACATGGCTTTTGAGTCCATTATCTTTACCTGCTTCTCCACTTTCTCTCTCTCTCTCTCTCTCTCCTCCCAGACCTTATTTATAGGATGATATTTTTATAGCCCTTTTCTGCTAAAGATTGTTCATGACAATTCAGGCCACATTCTCTTAAACAGGAATCCCTCAGTTTCTTCTGGCTTGTTTCTTACTTTAGAAGGAATGGGGGTTTCTAGATCCCTGAATGTTTCATCCTTTATCCCTGGGGAGACATAGGGAGCTCAAGAGAACAGACTGGAATGAAGGAAGGATAATGAGGTGCTAGACAGGGGTTTTTGATGGGGCCCAGCTGGCATTCCAAGTGCTAAGAATATTCTGTGGCTTGCAGTGTCTGCCTTCCCGGGGTGGGGGGGGGGGGAGGAGTGGGGGAAGGAGACAGGCCCAACTAATGGAGTTAGAAAAACATCCAGAGATGAGTAAATAACAAACTGCTTCCATCACAGCTGCAGTCATTGTAGCTAAAATTTTCCACATGCCCTTAGCTCCTGGTGGAGGCCTCTGGCAGTAGCTCTGTTTGGAACAGCTGCATCAAGCTTTCAAACAAATATGCGAACTTCTTCCCCTCTTTGGCTTAACCTGGCTTTGTAGGGGGTGAAGCATAAGGGCTGACACTGAGATGAAGAAATTCAAGTCAAGCCCTTGGCAGAGTGCCCACTGTTTGGGGTTAAAGGAGCTCCAAGTCCCCAGGAGATAATATGTACAGCCATCCTTCCCAACCTCCCCCTAGCTTCAGTTCAAGTATTGAGACCAAAATCCGGCCAAAGACCACGAGACTATGGAGTGGAGGTTAGATGGCTCAAGCCTGATTTTGAATAACTATAAGAAACCTCATGGCGCACAAAGGCCTTTACCTTTTCCAGGGTGGAAGACTGAGCTACTGGAGTCTTCAGAGGACAATACAGTTTTTTAAAAGACTTGGGTTCATTTGAAGCTCTCAAAGGGCTGTTTGTAAAGGTGGCTACTCCCCACTTGCCACAAGAATCACCACACTCATCATTCCTTCTCAGGAGCCCAGGCTGGTGAGGTTTCTGACAGCCCTGCAAACCCACTCATTCTGCCCTTCTCTTTTCTTAGGAGGCTACATGATAAGAGAAATTTGGAAAGTTCCCAATAATCCTCCCCTACATCAATAGCTCAGTTGGCTGAGCTTGCTCTGTTCATCTGTTCATTTCTTCATTCAGTAGATATTTAGTGACCACTCTCTATGCATTCATCACTGTTTTGTTCATGGCTATAGCCCTGTCCTCCAATGGGAATAGTACAAGGAAAGTAGCCAAGTGTGGATTCGGGGCTAATCAGAAAAAGGATCCAGGAATAATCAGCAGGGGGTGGGAAGGGTTAAGAATATAAATCAAGCCAACAATGGGTTAAAAGTGCATATTGGCATAGCTGTGCAGTTCAGGAAGTCAGACAGTATTTCTTATCATAATCCAAGTATTAGTGTGGATCTTAAAATAGTCATCAACTATCAGTTACAATTCCAACCACATCTTTGTGAAGGGTAGTGCTTAGAGGGTCTGATTGTACTATGGAAGTTGGAGGAACCCACTAACAGACCACACAGTAACCACTGATCAGCATAAAGGAACCAAGGAATGCTGCCCAAACCTCTCCCCACCAGGGGTGAAGTGGGACCAGCAGATAGAGTAAGGTGGGAAGGGGGGCCCTCTGCTTTCATATATCTCATCTCAGTATCTTAATATTTGCCAAAAATATACCCAAAGACAGGCAAAGAGGGGAAATGGAAAGGTTAAAGTGGTAAGGTGATCCTAACTTATTCTTGTCACAGAGCAGAACTGGCACTGGGCCAGTAACCTCTGCACCCTGGTGAAGACTGTGATTATCTGACTGAGTATTCCCCTCAGCTTTCCTGCAGCCCCTGTAATTCTGGAATGATGTGAAATGCTTGGTGGCCTTTGATCCCACACACACATAGAGAAAAAAAAAAGTTGAATTGCAAGAAAGATTTTGGATTTTCATTTTTGTTGGATGTTGTCCAAAGCTCTCCCCTACCGTCATCTTTAGTGAAGTGTCTGAGTTTGGTATCGAGGGGATCAAACCGCCCTGGGCTGGAATGCCCACTCTGCTCCTTACTAGCTGGGAGATCTTGGGCTGCACCTTGAATTCTTTTGAGCCTGTTACCTCATCTGTATATGAAAGCAATACGGGTGTCTACCTCACTGAGATGTCAGGGTGATCTAATGAGTTGACGTATGTAACAGGCTGAACCCAGAGTAGGTGTTGAGTGATGTTAGCAGTCGTTGTTGTTACTGTGGTTCTTGTTATCCAGCCGCAGGCCTTGGACACTCCTGTCTGCTCTTCTGGTAAACAGGCTTGGTCCCTGCTGGGCATTTCTTCACAAGCAAGCTCTGGAACAAGAGCACAGGCACCAAATCCTTTAGAGAGTCACACACATCTGGCCTCCTGTTTACAGGCGCTGTAAGGCTTTGATACTAAACTGAAACAGCTGACAAGAATTCTGCTTCCCCTCCCCCCGCACAATGAAACCTCCCAGGTGGGAAAAGAGGGAGCAAGGGAGAGCAACCCGAAGGAGAAATAAAGAAAAGCTAGGAGAAGAACCGAAATGGGAAACCAGAAGAAAATAAAGGGAAGGAGAAAAAATGAACTCTTTCCTCTGGAATGAGGGCAAACCAACGAGGACATGACTTCATAAGGCAAACTTTCAATTTGATTCATTCCCTTGTTCATCAAGTTGGACTGGTTTCCCAACACCCCCCACCCCCTGTCTGGGCCTGTGGGGAATGGAGAAGCCTCATCATCTACCCTCTGCTCCACCCTTTAGTGCAGGGGGCCCTGTGCCTCTGCCCAGAGAGGAGGCAGGCGAGCTTGTGGTCGGAGTGTTTACACAGGCCATAGGGCTTCGGCACTAAAACCCAGCCCTGTCCTGGAAGCACACCCTCTCCTGGAAATGGAGAATTGTCTTCTGACTCCAGCAAGGCTGGCTGCTCTGTTCCTGCGTGTGCTTTAGGGCTCAGGGAGGCTTGAAAGAGAGCTTCCGCAAACTTTGCTCCGGAAAAGACCAAGTTGTATTCCAATTAGTTTGCATTCATGACCCATTTCCTGCCGTCTGGTGGAACACACTGTTTAGTCTCCCAGACAGCCACAGACCGGCCTCCACCGGGGACTGGGCCACTTAACGAGATGGGGGTGGATTTGGAATGTTCTCTAGCTCAGCAGCTCCCTACGAAGGCTTCTGTTGATTAGAAGAACTGGATATTTCTCCAAAGCAAGACAAACTGCTCAGGAAGTGAAACTCTTCTCATGCCCCCTCGCCTTTTGAGCCCTCCCACTTTGCCTTGGCATGCCACCCCTAGCCCTCGCAACCAGGTGGCAAAACGCTGGTGCCCTGTGGGCTGGTGGGAGCTTAAGGAATTGTTTCCCTCTGAGGACCGTGAGAAGGCCCATCACGAGTGGAAAGACCCTTGCTCAGGCTCTGTTTTCTCCCCCTACCTGGGACAACAGTCCATCCTCAGAGCTCGGTCATCAATGTCTCACCAAGACCCATGTGTTGCATCAAGGAAATGGAACATTTCTAGTCCAGATGGGCAGGATTGGTGGATGGTCAAGAAGTTTGATTTTTTTCTTTTGAATGGAGGCTTCTAGTGCTACCAGTTAGCTGCCCACCTCTCCCCCATCATGAGCTCACCCTCATGTGCACCTGAGGTGTGGAGGTTTGCCGACAATAGTTCTGCTGCTTCACAAGGCAGGATTTTCCCCATTAAATAGCCATGTAGCCCCCCACCCATGGAGTGCCATGTCCTCAGAAAGGGGCCAGGTTGGAAAGGGGAAAAGGTTGGGAAGGACTTGCATAAGAAATCAATATGTCATCTTGATATTTTCTTCATTCTAGGTTCAGGCTACTACCCAGATGAAAGCTACAATGAAGTATATGCTGAAGAGGTCCCACAGGCCCCTGCCCTAGACTACCGAGGTAATGCTCACTGCTTCTCAGGCTCAGGAAGGGCCTTTTCTGGCCTAAGGCCCAGGCCCTGCCTGAAGCATTCTCACTCAGCTTGGCTCACTTGTGCTAAAGCTGCAGCTCAGAGAATCAGAGGCTGTGGTTTCCAGCCATGAATTTGGTTACTAATTTGCTGTGTGATCTCTCCTCTCTAGCATTAAGGTTGCCCATCTATCATTAAGTATTGACTAAGTACCTACTGTGTGCCCAACCCTGTGTAAGGAAAGCCTTGAGTGATATAAAATCTAAGATAGGGTTTCGTCCCCCTCAAGAAGCTTACATTCTGCTGGGGGATATGGGTGAGATGGCAATAAAGTTAGCAGGTGTAGGGCGAGTAATGCAATAGGAGTAAAGAAAAAGAAGTCAGGGGAGAGGTCGTGAAAGATGAAGTTTAGATTAGGCCTTAAATGATGGGTAGATTTGAAAACCGGAAAGGGGACAGGAGGGCATTCAGCAAAGCAGATGGCCACAGATATAGAGGTAAGAACAAACGTGTAAGAGGAAGGAGCTAGGAAGAATCCAGCTTGACTGAAGGAGATCGGATGTGGAGGGATTAGTAGGAAATAAAGTTGTTGAATATAAAGAGTGAGACCAAATTAGGAAACGCTCCATGATCTAGGGACCCTTCTAAGGAGAGGCAGGAGGACTATCTGTGAAAAATGCTGAATAGAGATTCCTGCGTTAGAAGGAAAGTTAGACCATGCAATATCTAACATCCCTTCCATTTCTAAGATTCTTCGTTTCTGTGCTTTGCAAGCCATGCCAAAGAGTTTAGCTGTAGTGCTAGAAGTTACAAGGAGTCATCATATGTTTTTGCACAGGGGAGTGAGATAGTAAATAGTAATTTCACATTATCAACCTCATTACTGTGAACAGAAAGTAGGAGTTCGGGAGGAGTAGAGCCTGGGCCAGGGAGATTCTGCAGGAATCAGTAACAGTGATGTTGTTTAGAGATGATTGAGGCTAGTGGAAAAGAAATGGAAAGCAAGGATGAACCCCAGAGATGTTTCAAAGAAAGAGATGACAACACCTAGTACAGATTTGATGTACCAAGAGGTTAAGAAAAAAAACGACTCTCTGAGAGCATCCAGTCTGAACAGTAAGACTCCTCTCAGAGAGACAAGGTTAGAGAAGAAAAGCTGTTTGTACCCTATAGGCAGTGGGGAGTAGAAAGATGGAGCTTCGTGAGTCGAGTCGTTAGCTTAGATGGATGAGCTGTCTGAGGGAGCAGAGGTCCAAGGTCAGAGCTTTAGAAGACATCTACAGATGTGAGCAGAAGAAGGGGAACCAACAAGGAAAAAGGAGATCATTGATGGTCAGCCATGTAGGAGGAGATCGGGGTAGCATCTCATATTACAGAAACTACAGGAGAAGAGCATTTTAAGGAAGGTGAAGGGATAAGAGATCTACTATGTCAAATATTGGAAAGAAACAAATTGATGGTATTACAAACAATATATTTGGCAAAAAGAAGGTAAATGGTGACCTTTGAGTGACCTTTGAGAAAACAGTTTCAATAGAAAAATGATTGGAGTTTGGGGCTCCTCTTTGCTTCTGTCTAGCTACCTTCTACCTATCTTCTCACTGCCAAATGGTCCAGACCCACTGCCTCTCTGTCCCAGTAACTGGCAACTCTCCAACTCCCTACAATCTCTTTCCCATTCACCCACAGATCTCCATGCTGAAACGACATCCCTTGAAGATCGATCACAATTCTCTCCCAAAGCCCAAGTCATATGGGCCCTTCCTGAGCTCAACCTCCCCCATCTCTCAGCAACAGTGAACACATCCCTGTCTTCTCACCCTGCTCCCCTTCCTTGGGCTCCATGACATTTCACTATTTGGGTCATAGCTGAAGCTAAGAAAGGATATGGGTTCTCTAGTGGTGACAAGAAGGAGAGTGAGGCATGAATCTGAACTTTGAGTGACCCTGACCTGTCTCCTGAGCTCCTGGACTACATCTCCAATTGCTGCTGGACACTTCCATTTGGAGACATCTAAAACTAAATTCTTTCATCTTCCCTGAAAAAGGCTCGACATCTGACCTTCCTACTTTTGATAATGGTGCTTTCATTCTCTTAAAAATACCTTAATGGCACTTTTAATAGCCCCCATCACCTTTAATAGCCCCCTTTTCCTCATCAGCTCTCACCAGTCTTCACCAAGAATTGTCATTTCTTTATTAATCCATGGGATTAAAACCTTTATTACCTTGCACATGGATAATGACAGTTGCCTCATAACTGGATTTTCTGACTCCTGTTTCTCTCTTCCCCAAACTTAGTGGCCCACTGTGATCATTTCTAACAGAATTTGGTCTGTCCAGCCTGACAACTCATTACCCCTTCTTCCCACACAAAATCTCTGAGTAGCCAGATTAGTAGAGCTCTGCTCTGTTCCCTGACTGCTTTGGCCCACACTGAGCTCTCCCTCATCCATTCATTCTTTCATTCATTTATCCAATGACTATTTGTCGAGTACCTACTGTATACCTCTTCTGAAATAAATGTTTATTGCCTGGACCTCTCATTTGGCATTCATTATATACTGCCTCTTTGGTTTACTTTTTATTACCCTCAACAAAATAGTTACCTATTTAACAGAAGGAGCCACGTATGACACCCCATAGAGCTATGTCAAAAGTAGATGCTCAAGAAATGTTTACTGGCTGGTTGGCATTCTGGGAGCAGAAGCCAGATTGTAGGAGACTGTAAATGGGAGAATTATATAGGAAAAAGCAACAGATACAGAAGGTACTTTCAAGGGGGTCCAAAAGCCCTGCGATTAATATTAATCTGCCTCATTGGTTATTTTTAAATGTGTATAAAGCCATTTAAAAAAATATAAGCCACATGGTGGCCTTTGGCCTTGGGATCAAGTGTCTCATGGCTATCTTTGGGACTTAGTCTCAGGGCATAAAACTAATTCAGTAAGATTATCTACATTGAGCGGGGAGGGATGGCCAGGAGAGTACAACCTGAGGTCCCAGCATTCTTTGTAAGGTCTTGTGTAACCTCAGCTCTGCAACTGTAGTGCTTAAGAGACTTTCTGTAATTTGGGGATGGCATCTTTGGATGGCAGCATTGTGTTGTTGCTTGAGACAAGATGAGCCAGTGGCTCAAACACAGACACTGATTCAGGGAATTTCATTCTCATTCCAGAGTTAGATATATTTTACACATGCACTTTCATTTGATTCTCAAAACAGTCCTATGAAACTGGTTTATTATCCCCACATTACAGATCAGGAAACTGAGCTCAGGGAAGTTCAATTTAGAGAGTCACAGAGCTCAGGGGTGGGCAGAGCAGGAATTTAAGCCCAGATCTGTCTGACTTCAAAGCCATGCTTGTTCTATCTCTTTTATCAAAATTGTCACCCATTGTGTTTTTTTCTACAAAGATGGTTAAAAAAGAAACAAGAGTTAACCAATAAAAAGCAGATCATTATTTTAGAGCAAACTGCACAGGTACTTTGGTACCATTTTTATTAATCTTAAACTTTCATTCCCTTAAACTGACTCCTAGCTTGAAGTCAGAAACACTTCTCTGAGGTATTCCCAATCCTCTGGGCCACAACTTGCTCCCAGATTGCTACAGCTCTGGGCAAGCTGGTAACCCTGCGTGCATTATCTGAAGATAATCACAAAGAAGGCACTTTCAGTCCTGTTGTCAGCACATCGTTTTCTTTATAATCTCTAGAAAGAGGTGAATCGCAGAGGCCACAGGCCTGAATTCAAATTCCAGCTCTTCTGCTTTCCAGCAATTTTGACCCTGGACAAACACGTATTGTGTGCCAGCCACTGTGCTATGTATTTTATAAACGTTATTTCATTTAAATACTTTTCACGCTTGCTCTGAAATGATAGGGGAAGACCTCTAAACTTAACATTGTTAAGTTTATTTTAAAAAGCATTGGTGGAGACAGTAGACATAATATGCTACTCTATGTGATAAAGAGGAGGGGAAAATAAGATTCACTTTATATGTGTAAAGAAACTATTAACAGTGATTCCTGATGGGGGGACTTAGTGGGGGTAGTTGTGGGAGCAGGGGTGGGAGGGGGAATTTTACTGTATAACTTTTTATACTTTGGGGGTCTTGAACCATGTGGTTATATTACCTATTCAAAAATGTAAATGTATACTTCAAAATAGCAACCTAACATGCTGCAATGACAGATATTGTAGTTAGAAAAAAAAATGGGTTTTAGAGCCAGACAAAACTCGGGTTCAAATCCCAGCGCTGCCCCTTACTTGCTGAGGGGTCCTGGGCAAGTTACTTCCTCATCTGCAAAATAGGGATAAACACCTACATATTGTACCTTACAGAGCTGTTGGGAGAACTATATGAGATGATGGATGGGAAAACGAAAATATAAAGCATGATGCTTAGCACACCGTAGCTACTCCATAATGCCTAACACTTTTCCTACCACGTTCTTAATTTCAGTTTCCCATCAATACTCTTTGGGTACATTTGTTCAGCCGGTTGTGACTCTCCATAACTGTATTGCCACCTCTCCTGTATTTCTTCATCTCATCCACATCAAAGGCATGAAAGGCATTGTCACATGCCTCACTTACTTCCACATAATGTACCCACCATTTCCCCTGCTCTGCCAGTCTGGTGATCATATCCGAAAAGGAAATAAGGTCAGTCTTGAATTACTTGTTCTTGAGGTCACTTGGAGATCACCACTTCTCTTCCTAACTGCTCATAAGCCTATGTTTAACTATTCTAGAACACTTTGCTATGAGTGCTGTCAGTCTCACCAGGCTATAGTTCCCAGAGGCTGCCTTCTCTTTCCTTCTGGGGCTCTAATGTACAGCATGGTGACTGCAGTTAATAATTCTATGTTGCATACTTGAAATTTACTAAGAGAGTACATCTTAAGTGTTCTCCCTACAAAAAAAATAACTATGTGAGGTGATGGATTGTTAATGAACTTAACTGCAGTAATCATTTTACAATGTATACATGCATTAAAACATCACATTGGGGCTTCCTAGGTGGCGCAGTGGTTAAGAATCTGCCTGCCAACGCAGGGGACACAGGTTCGATCCCTGCTCCAGGAAGATCCCACATGCCGTGGAACAACTAAGCCCGTGAGCCACAACTATTGAGCCCACATGCTGCAGCTACTGAAGCCCATGCACCTAGAGCCCGTACTCCGCAACAAGAGAAGCCACGGCAATGAGGAGCCCACGCACCACAACGAAGAGTAGCGCCCACTCACCGCAACTAAAAGAAAGCCTGCACACAGCAAAAAAGACCCAACACAGCCAATTAAATAAATTAATTAATTAAAAAAACAAACAAAACATCACATGGTTCACCTTAAATATATACGATTTTATGTGTCGATTATACCTCAATAAATCTGGGGAAAAAAGAAAATTGGGATAGTGTTTTTGCTCTTTCCAGCCTTCCAACATGTTGTTTTCTTCTTTTGGTAAACTGCCATGCCTTGTGGTTTAAGTCTATTTTTTTTCTTCCAGTTTTATTGAGATGTGATTGACATACATCACTGTATAAGTTTAAAGTGTACAGCATAATGATTTGACTTACATACATCATGAAATGATTATCACAATAAGTGTAGTGAACATCCATCATCTCATACAGTTGCAGCATTAAAGAAATGGAGAAAAATGTTTTCCTTGTGATGAGGACTCAGGATTTACTCTCTTAACAACTCTCATACATAACATGCAGCAGTGTTAATTATATTTATCATGTTGTACATTACATCCCTGGTACTTATTTATCTTATAACTAGGAGTTTGTGCCTTTTGACCACCTTCATCCAATTCCCCCTCCCCCCACCCCCTGCCTCTGGTAACCACAAATCTAACATGTTCTCTTTATGCCAGTATTCCTCGAGGCCAGCAAATTTGAACTTACTTACAATAGCTAGACCCTTTATTACTGTCTGAGCATTTATCCTGAGGGTTATATTTCCCTTTACTATTGCTTGCTTGTTCTATCCATTCCAACTTTATGTGTATTTTCCTTGACACAATATAGGTGAAAAATAGGACGAGAGTGATTGTTGAGGTCCCAGCCTCGAATGTAAAGTCTTGATGATATGTGTTAGAGACTTTCTGTCATTTGGAGATAGTGTCTCCAGACGGCAGCTGTGTGTCACAGCCGCAGGCTCGAAACTAATGCTGGACGCCACAAGCCTGTTGTGACTTAGAGGCTAGTTTTCTCACTGTCAGCTGTCTTCATTCTGCAGCTGCCCTCAAACAGAGGCTCTAGCCTTTCTTTGTTCCTTTAGCTCCTGATGAGCTTCTATTCAAAGCCCCCCTTTTTTTGTCTCTTAGGATTTGGGAACTGAATGAGCTCACATGGGGTTTTAGCTTTCCCAACCCCAGGCTGAGAAATCTGTGTCATCCTGTGTATGCATCCTTGGGCAGGTGGCCCTCTGCTTGTTTATATGTTCCCCTTTAAAATCTGAACCCACTGAAGAGTCATTTATTTTGCGTAGCCGACGAGACATCTTTATGATGCGTTTATGATTTAACAGCCCTATTACCTTTTGTGCTCAGTATTGAACTGGGATCAGACTTTCATTCCTAAGCAGCAGCCTACTGTGATATGGCATTCCCTTCCTCTCTCTAGCTTACATCCTTGTTATTTTTTTTAATTTTTATTTATTTATTTTATTTATTGGCTGCATTGGGTCTTTTTTTTTTAGAACTTTTATTGAGATACAGTTAACATACAATAAACTGCATATATTTAGAGTGTACAATTTGGTATCCCAATCTCCCAGTTAATTCCCCCCCAACCCTCCCCGCTTTCCCCACTAGGTGTCCATATGTTTGTTCTCTACATCTGTGTCTCTATTTCTGCCTTGCAAACCGGTTGATTTGTACCACCTTCCAAAGTCCGCATATATGTGTTAATATATGGTATTTGTTTTTCTCTTTCTGACTCACTTCACTCTGTATGACAGTCTCCAAGTCCATCCATGTCTCTAGAAATGTCCCAGTTTCATTGCTTTTTACAGCTGAGTAATATTCCATTGTGTATATGTACCACATCTTCTTTATCCATTCATCTGGTGATGGACATTTAGATTGCTTCCATGTCCTGGCTATTGTAAATAGTGCTGCAATGAACATTGGAGTGCATGTGTCTTTTTGAATTATGGTTTTCTCTGGGTATATGCCCAGCAGTGGGATTACTGGGTCATATGGTAACTCTATTTTTAGTTTTGCAAGGAACCTCCATACTGTTCTCCACAGTGGCTGTATCAATTTACATTCCCACCAACAGTGCAAGACAGTTCCCTTTTCTCCACACCCTCTCCAGCATTTACTGTTTGTGGATTTTCTGATGATGCCCATTCTAACCGGTGTGAGGTGATACCTCATTGTCGTTTTGATTTGCATTTCTCTAATAATTAGTGATGTTGAGCAGCTTTTCATGTGCCTCTTGCCCATCCGTAAGTCTTCTTTGGAGAAATGCCTATTTAGGTCTTCTGCCCATTTATTGATTGGGTTGCTTGTTTTTTTGATATTGAGCTGGATGAACTGTTTATATATTTTGGAGATTAATCCTTTGTCTGTTGATTCATTTGCAAATATTTTCTCCCATTCTGAGGGTTGTCTTTTCATCTTGCTTATAGTTTCCTTTGCTGTACAGAAGCTTTGAAGTTGCATTAGGTCCCACTTATTTATTTTATTGCTGTGCATGGGCTTTCTCTAGTTGCGGAGAGCAGGGGCTTTCTCTTCATTGTGGTGCGCAGGCTTCTCTTGTTGCAGAGCATGGGGTCTAGGCACGCGGGCTTCAGTACTTGCGGTGCGTGCGCTCAGTAGTTGTGGCCTACAGGCTTAGTTGCTCCACCACATGTGGGATCTTCCTGGACCAGGGCTCAAACCCGTGACCCCTCCATTGGCAGGCAGATTCTTAACCACCAAGCTACCAGGGAAGCCCCACATCCTTGTTATTTTTAACAATTAGTGTAAATGTACACACTGTAAAATTCACTCTTCTTGGTGTACAGTTCTATAAGTTTTGACAAATGCATAGAGTGAGGTCACCAGTACCACAGTACCAAAAATTTGCCCAGGGCTGCCCCTTTGAGGTTATCCCCGCCTCTACCCCTGATCTCTGGTAACCACTGATCTATCCCAATATTTCTGCCTTATCCAGAATGTCACATACATGGAATCCTATAGTCTGCAGCCTTTTGATTCTGGCTTCTTTCATTGCACAAAGTGCATTGGAGATTCGTCCAAGTTGTTGCATGTATCAACACTGCCTTCTTTTGTATGGATAAACCACAGTTAGTTTAAATGTTCACCCTTGGAAGGACATTTGAGCTGGTTCCAGCTTTTGACAATTATGAATAGAGATACTTTAAACATTTGTGTACAGGATTTTGTGTGAACACGGGTTTTTATTTCACTTGGGTAAATACCTAAAGTGGGACTGCAGAGTCACCTGGCAAGGGTGTATTTACCTTTCTAAGAAACTACCAAATAATTTCCCAAAGTAGCTGCATCATTTTGTATTTCCCCTAACGATGTATGAGAGTTCTAGTTTCTCTCCATCTTCACCAACACTTAGTATTGCCAGTTTTTTTTTTTCTGTTTAGTGATCCCAATGGGTATATAATGGTATCTTTTTGTAGTTTTAATTTGCACTTCTCTAATGACTAATGATGCCAAGCATCTTTTCATGTGCTTATTTGCCATCACTGTATCCTCTTCAGTGACATGTCTGTTCATATCTTAAGCTCATATTCTAGCTGGATTGTTTGCTTGTTTTACTGTTGAGTTTTTCTTTATATAGTCTAGATACTAGTCATTTGTCTGATAGATGGTTTGCAAATATTTTCCCCCAGTTTGTGGTTTGTCTTTCATCTATCAACAGTGTTTCCACAGAACAAAAGTTTTTAATTTTGATAAGGTTGTTTCTTAATTTTTTTCTCTTATGAATTGTGCTGTTGGTATCATGTCTAAGACCTCTCTGCCTAGCCCTAAACCCTAAAGATTTTTCTCCTATTTTTTTCTAAAAGTTTTATAATTTTACTTTTTTTATTGACGTCCATGAGCCATTTTGAGTTAATCTTTGTTTATGGTATGAGACACTCAGATCGAGGCTCTTTGCTCTTTTTTTTTGCCTGTGGAAGTTGAATTGCTCCAGCATCATTTGTCAAAAATCATTTCGGCATATTTGTGTGAGTCTGTTTCTGGGTTCTCTATTCTGTTCCATTGATCTATGTGTGCCTGTCCTTTCACCAATATCACTCTGTCTTGATTACTGTACTTCTAGCTTACTTTTCTTCTATTGCTACAGTCCCCCGATGGTGTTATACATTAAATATCCAGGATGGAGAAGCCACATGCTACTCACCAAGAGGAGGAAATTATCACAGCAGCCTGGGCACTCGTTGTGAGCTCTCCTGTGACCGGGGCTTTCGACTGATTGGACGGAGGTCGGTGCAATGCCTGCCAAGCCGCCGTTGGTCTGGAACTGCCTACTGCAGGCGTAAGTGGTGTGTGTATGTATGCTGACATGTGCACGTGAGAGAGGCCAGCCACCCAGCCAGCCACTCGGGGTATATGCCTAGAGGTGTTACTCTGCCCTCTGTCAAGTGCAAATCGAGAATTTTCCACAGGCTCCCAACAGGGCCTTTTCCCATCCTAACATTCTAGCTCAGTTTCTCTCCCTGCGGTTATTGCTCAAGCAATGGGGGCATTTAAGTAGCAACCAGCCCTTCTGGCTCAGGAGGCCCAGGAGTGCATGGAAGGCTCACGCCTGGGGCCTGATGTGGACTTGGGCCTTCATCTGGAGCTCTGAGCATATGTGGTCTCAGACTCATTCCCACTTGTGATAAACTGCTATACTTCCTGACCTAAGGCCTTAGAAGGCCTTGGCAGTGAGGCTATAAGACACCCACTAGTCTTCATTTTCTTCTAAAAGTCAAGAATTCCTAAGGCTAGAATGTGGGGATGCTAATACATACATTTCATATCATGTCCCCCTCAGTTCCCACATCCCTACCTCTTATTCAAGCCCTCCAGCCTACCCCATTTTCTCAGCTGAGCTTTGTCTGTCCCTATGTCTATCACTGAATGCCATTGTAGAACACCCATCTGTGCCGGGCCCTGTATTGGTCACTTCAGGAGCCAGTTCCTCAATTACCAGGCTGCTTATAGACTAATGGGATGGAAACACAAATATGTGTGCGTGAATGGAGTGTAAGGGGATGCAGAATGCTGAGCAATCAGAGAGAAACGGGGTTGGTTGGAGAAGATGCTGTGGAGGACAGGAGAAGCTTGATAGTCAGAAAGAGGGAAGTCACCACACCTCTCTAAGTGACTGTAATTCATTTGTTTTAGGACTTAGACCCAATCATTTCCAAAATGAATTTGAATTGGCCTTACAAAATTAAGTCTACAGATGAACATAAAACCAGTTAAAAGAATGGAGATGTACAAATTTCCAGGTGCCTAGAATGAGTTACTTACTATATTTAAACACTGAATCTGGTTGTGTCCTTCCTCATAAGAGACACAAGGGCAAACACTTTGGATCTATCATTTTCACTGTCATATAATACTAAGAAAACAAATTCAGCGGAAAAGACAAACTTTTTTTCTTGGCCCTGATTTCAGGGAGGTCACTTTTGCCTAGGTCTTTACGTAAAGGAGACTGGAAAAAATAAAAGGCAATCATCTATAAGTCTGGTTTGACCAAGAAGCAAAAAAAACATAGCTTATAGAATCTTTATTCAAAGTTCCAATAACTGACGTTATGGAGGGTTAGAACTTAGACAACCTAAAGGAAGATATGTCTGACCTACTTCTTTCAGGTATCAGGTATTTCAAATTAGACTTTGGCAAGCATAGGCTCACAATCAATTCATGGGAGCTGTCTCCGCTTCTGGCACATGAACTCGTCTTTAAGCAAATGCCACCAAAGCTGGCTCTCCAGGCACTGGCCTGACTTGTATTGTTATTGGCACAGCGGGCTAGCCTGATATAAGTGAGCCTCAGCTGAGGAGTGCTTGTGGTAGTACCAACATTATACTCAAAAAAGAGCCTTGAATTTGTTCAAGGGCGTCTAGCATTTGAGGAACAAGAAAGGAAAACTATCAACTGCTGAGGCCCTAAATAAAGCCAGAGGTTTATAGGCGTTGTCTCTTTAATTGGTACAACAATCCTACTTCTTGGTATACACATTTTAGTGATGAAAACACTGAGGCTTGGAGTGATGAGGTAACTTGCTCAAGTCACAGAGCTACTAAGCTGTGGAGCTGAGATCCAAACTCAGGTGCGCTTCTCAAATCCATGCACTTGGATGAGTAATTTACTTCTTTGAGACCACCTCCCTGCCCCACCTACCAAGAGCAGTACTGTATTCCTAATATCAAAATAAGAAGGAAATTAGGAAAAAGAGGCAACCAGGCACAAAAATGTCAGAGCAGTTTGACGTAGGTTTTCTGCATTTTCTGCTGTTTCCAATATGGTTCTCCCTGTGCTAGATGCCCAGGCATCACCTCCACATAGCCCCACAGGCCACTGAGCTTGCCACTTGATTCTCTCTTAGAGATGAGATGCCACGCCTTGCCATTCATCACGAGTGGCACCTACACATGCACAAATGGGGTGCTTCTTGACTCTCGCTGTGACTACAGCTGTTCCAGTGGCTACCACCTGGAAGGTGACCGCAGCCGAATCTGCATGGAAGATGGGCGATGGAGTGGAGGCGAACCTGTATGTGTAGGTAAATGCTGGTCGCTCCCAGTTGTCCTGCTGCAAAAAGCCAGCCTGGCATTGTGTCTACCACAGAACACACTCCTGCTCACTGCAAGGGTGGCACCCTGGGCACAGGCTTAACAAATCGATCACTTCCCTTGGCACTGGGCCTCCCCAGTTTCGTTGAGCATCTTGAACTGAGAATGCATCTTTTACCTACCCAGTAGTGTGGTATTGCTTCTGTGGGTTCCCTCCAGGGAAGGCAGGGGACCCACGAGTCAACACTTGATTTCTGACCTTGGCAGACATAGATCCCCCCAAGATCCGTTGTCCCCACTCCCGTGAGAAGATGGCAGAGCCAGAGAAACTGACTGCTCGAGTATACTGGGACCCACCCCTGGTGAAAGATTCCGCTGATGGTACCATCACCAGGTGAGTAATGGATGCCTCCTATGCCTCCCACCAGCTTCTCCTAGGCATTCAGGCTGCCCACACTGAACCGCACAGGCTGAGGGTACAGTGATAATGTGCCCCAGGGCCCAGTTCTACGAGTCACTTTCCTCAGTGGCTCTCTCACCTTGTCCCATGCAGGGTGACACTTCGGGGACCTGAGCCTGGCTCTCACTTTCCCGAAGGAGAGCACGTGATTCGTTACACTGCCTACGACAGAGCCTACAACCGGGCCAGCTGCAAGTTCATTGTAAAAGTACAAGGTTAGAAAGAAGTTTTCCATTTCTGCATTGCTTATTATTCCTGCTCGTCCCTTACCCTCTAGATGCTCATCACAACCCTCTCCTACGCCTGAGACAGACACTGCGTGTATGTTGGGAGAGGGGAAAAACTAGTTCACTAAACAGGTCATTCAGGAAGCCTGCATGACATGTACATACACATGTTTCAGAAACTTTGCTCCCCAACAAGACTTTCTCATTCTCCTAAATCTACATAAAATCCACAGATACTCTTTTCCATTTCTTTTATTGGCCTTCAAATTAATGATTAAAGCTAATCAGCCTTCATTCTCCATCTTTCTCCTCTGCTGAAATTGGTGGTGTTGGCTGCTCGATTCTTGCTTTTTGTTTTGTTTTGTTTTGTTTTCACCATAAAATGAATTCATACTCATTGTTGAACATATGGGAAGCAAAGAAATATACAAAGGGGGAAAAAACCTATTACTCTATCATCCAGAGGCAATTGTTAATCTTCTGGTATTTTCCTTCCAGTCTTATTCACACATACTTTAAAAAATATATAATTGAGATCATACTGCATATTCAATCTTAGGTCACCCTTTTTCACTTTTCATTATAACACAAGTAATTTTCTCATGTTCTCTAAAGTTTCTTCAGAAGTATTTTAATGACAGTATAATAATCTACTTCTAAGAGTATAGCATCCTTTGCTTAACACTTCTCCCACTGATGGATGTTTAAGTCTCCTCTAATTTCTTTTTGATATTAAAAGTAATTTTTAAGGTGGTCATCTTTATGCGGGGTGTCCCCAAAGTCTGAAAACAAAAATGGCCAATTTTTACAGATTGATAGTCTTTTGATGACAATAGGTACACTCACCTGTGCTTGCACATTTTATGAACACCTTTGTCTAACATTTCAGATTTCATTCCATAAGGAAGGAAAATTCTGGCTCTAGCTCTGGCCGTTGGAAACAGAGAAGTCATTCATTCTGATTATTCTGGGGCTGCTGATCTAGAAAACCCAGGATGGGCACCCTCTTAGCCTTTTTTTTTTCCCTAAAAGAGATACCATAGCCCCTAACTTGAACTCCTCCCTAATAGTGAGACGGTGCCCAACTCTGAAACCACCACAGCATGGCTACCTCACCTGCACCTCAGCGGGGGACAATTATGGTGCCACCTGTGAATACCACTGTGATGGAGGGTATGAGCGCCAAGGGACCCCCTCCCGGGTCTGCCAGTCCACCCGCCAGTGGTCAGGATCACCACCTATCTGTGCTCGTGAGTGAAACTAGTAAATGGGGCGAGTGGACATATTGATCGGGGCTACTTTGCGGGAGCTCCCAGGGTCTATGGCTCAGGGGCCAATAGCAATGTGTCTCACGTGGGAATAGGGGGTTGTGAGATGTTTCAGGGCCAGTATTTCCCCTTAGCATACTCTACCTCCAAGAAAAAGGGTTTAAAATCTCCAAGTGTTCTTTCAGGATTTCCCCCAAGGAAAGAGAGAAACAACCAAAAAAGGTTAACCCAAAAGCTTGGAACTCCTCAGGATGTTGTTATCCAGGCTGGGATGAAGGAGCAGGCCATACTCTGACTGGCCATGTGCTTTTGCCCTAGCTATGAAGATTAATGTCAATGTCAACTCGGCTGCTGGCCTTCTGGATCAGTTCTATGAGAAACGGCGACTCCTCATCATCTCAGCTCCTGATCCCTCCAACCGATATTATAAAATGCAGATCTCTATGCTACAGGTGAGAGCCACTCCCCTAATCAGGGCTTAGCTCCTTTGCATCCCCCCTACCCAACTCTGTTACTCTCTTACCTCTTCTCAATCAAAGACTTGCTCTTTCTGCAGCACAAACGCTACTTCCTCAGACTCTGTGGACAACATTTGATCAGTTTTACTGTAGACAAATTTAGCACATTTTAAAAACTGCTATGTTTTAACTGAAAAGGCAGTGAGGTCACTGGAATGGTGGGTTGCAGGAGGCTTGCTGAAGGATGAGAAGGCAATGTGGCAAAGCACTCTGGAGAGGCTTGTAAGACGTATGATCAAATGTAAATGTCGGGAATTAATTATGTTTATGTTTTCAAGGAATAATAGCACTAACAAACACTTAGTAAGTGCTATATAAGGGTCAGGTATACAAGTATGTGCTTTACACATTTTCATTTAATTCTCACAACAACCCTTATGAAATAGGTACCATTACTATCCCCACGTTTTAGGTAAGGTAACTAAGGCATAGTGAGGTTAAATGATTTGCCAAAAATCACTAGCTAGTAAGTGGCCGAACTGGGATTGAATCCAAGCAGTCCGACTCCAGGATCTGTGCTGTTAACCACTGCTAATAGCAGACGAGAAGGAAAAGTGTTGTGATGTTGCGAAGTAAAATGAGGGAGTTGCGTGATGATTTTTAACAGTCTACCAGATATCTAGTTAAACCCACTTGTGTGGGAAGGATAAGTGGAAAGGACAGAATAGATCTGACCATTAGGACTTATAAAAAGAATAGACCAGCTTCTATCACTATTGTATCACTATGTTGTACACCTGAAACTTATATAATGTTGTAAATCAACTACACCTCAATAAAAAGAGAAAGATAATATAATAATAAAAATAAAGAATAGACAAGGTTCTTGAAGAGAATTCAAGACTTGGAGAACCAGCTCTGATAAGCTGAAAGGGGCTGGATACTCAGGTAAAAGAAGAAGCTATTTAGGGGGTTTCTAAAGGTTGAATCTTACAAGTTGCCAAGTTAATATTCAGAGGCTCATGATGAAAGCAGCTGTATCAAAAGAATGACCCTGGGTATCTAGACCAAAAGGGACCTAATTCCTCCAGGGATCCAAAAAAAGGCAGACAAAGGCAATACCTCAGCTTGAACAGAAAGCAAGAACCAGAACAGGAACGAACCAGGGAGGACTATGACTTTGAGGGCCAGGTCTAGAGGAGTAGCCCAAAGATTAAACAAGGGGTGGGGCACCAGGCGGTGCTCACTGCTGCTTTAAACCTTACCCCAGGTAACTGGCTAAGAGGTGCCCCTGCTGGACGAGGCAGGACAACGAGCCTGGGGAGGGTTACAGGGTGTCCTGCCTAGTGCGAGGAAGGCAAGAAAGGGTAACGGAAAGAGCACTGGCACTATTTTGGAGAAATTCTGGAGACGGAGAGAAGGCCATGGCCACGTAGCCTAGTGGTAAGGAGCACACATTTGCACAGGCAGCCTCAGCCCTCATTTTGAATTTTGACGCATCATCTTATTGTCACACAAATGTGGGCAAGTTACTTTCTCCTCTACAAAATAAGAATGATACCACCTACCTTGTTAGGGGTGTTGTGAAAATTAAATGCAATTATTCCCACAAAGCATTAGGTATGTGTGTTCAGTGAACAATAGTCATTATTATCCTATCACAATAGCTATCCATTAAGAACTTATGTAGCTTCCAGTTATAAAATACATAAGTCGTGGGGATGTGACGTACAGCACGGTGACTATAGTTATATTGTATATTTGAAAATTGCTGAGAAAGTAGATCTTAAAAGTTCTCATTGCAAGAAAAAATATGTGACTGTGTGGTGATGAAGGTTAACTAGACTTATTGTGGTGATCATTTTGCAATATAGACAAATATCAAATCACTATGTTGTACACCTGAAACTAATATAATGTTATATGTCAATTAATATCTCAATTTTAAAAAGACCTATGTATTTAAAAAACCTATGCAAAACTAAGCAAGGAGAGATGATGTTCCTGCAGTTTATCAATTACATTTCTCTTTTCTACCCCACATAGTGTAACCAACGTCCACACTTCATTAGAATAAAGGAAACACTGTTAGGGCAAGTGCTTCAGGAATGACAGAGGGAAGAGGTCGTAGACCCCCTGGTGTGATGGTTCGGGAAGAAGCCCCTCCTTTCCCACACTGCCTCGACTTGGTCCCAGGAGGAATCAGCTAAGTAGCCTTATGTTTGAGTCTGACAGCCTATTCCAGAAAACCTTCTTCTCTCCCTTCCCAGCAATCCACCTGCGGATTGGACCTGCGACATGTGACCATCATTGAGCTGGTGGGGCAGCCACCTCAGGAAGTGGGACGCATCCGGGAGCAACAGCTGTCAGCCAACATCATCGAGGAGCTCAGGTCCAGGCTGGGAGGCCACAGGGAAGGGGTGGGCGGAAACCCTAGGCAAGACATTGGCCAGGAAGGTTGTGGGACAGTCAGCAGACACTACTCTCTTGGGGAATTCCTTGTGTTTGAACTGTTTGGATGCATTAGGTGAGATCAGAGAGTGGCGGGGCATCAGAATTAAATTGAAGGTTGGGCAGTGCTTAAAATACAGATGACCACCCCAAACCACCTCAGTTCTGCCCTTTCATGAGGCACCTCTGGTGACTCTGAAGCACAGCCAGGGCTGAGACACAGACCCAAACATGACTCAGATGAGCCTCTGATCCTGTTACCTTATGACCTTATCCCTTTGCCTTCAGTCTCCAAAGGAGCAAAAGGCATTTCAGGCACTGAAATCTGAATCACACCCCTCTGCCCCTGGGGGAGAGGAGACCACAGGGAACAGATGGTAGAAGTTGACTTTTCTCATTATCTATCTACTATCACCCTTCCAATGCCTCCACATACACTCAGAGCCAATAAAGACATCACTGCTCTCTGTCCTATAAACAATACCTGCCCCCAGGGCTCAATCTCAGTAGGGACAGAAAGATTCAGTCCCAGGTAGAGGAGAGACTGGGAAACACGCAGAGGAAGGAAACTGCAGACTTGGTGATATTGCTCAACCTCAAGGTGGACCAGGTGATATTGATCAACCTCAGGGCTGCCATGTTTGGTTGTGCAGGCTATGCCCAGCCCAGCTCTAGGAAACACTAGTCACAGCATAGTGCATGTGACTGCTGCTCCCTGGAGTTATTCCATGCAGCCCACATGGCTATATGTGATAGCCCTGCTTAAGGGGGCCTATGAGGCAAGCACAGCTTGGTAATATAAAAGCTGTTCCAACCGGGGTGAGGAAGGGACAGCTTAACAGAGCTCGACACGTAGAGGCAGCAAGACTCGGGTCTGAGCAGAGAAAAACAAAGGGGCTTGAGATAGGTAGCGGAGGGGATGGGGCCAAGGGATTGGGTGGGGAAAAAATTAGTCCATCAGTGGAGCTGTGAAAGGTCAGAGGGTAGTAGAGCCTGGTGGGATGACGCCAAGACAAAGGTCTCACACCTCCCTGGGCTCCTCTGTCTAGGCAATTTCAGCGCCTCACTCGCTCCTATTTCAACATGGTGTTGATTGACAAGCAGGGAATTGACCGGGAACGCTACATGGAACCTGTCACTCCTGAGGAAATCTTCACGTTCATTGATGACTATCTACTGAGCAATGAGGAGCTGACCCAGCGCCGGGAGCAAAGGGACATATGCGAGTGAACTTGAGCCAAGTCATGGTTGAGGTCAAGGGAAAAGGTCCCACAGTCAGCCAAAAATGGGGCCTAATAAAAGGAGAAAATGCTTTTCCACAGCTCTAAGGACAAGACTCTGAGGTGGGTGAGGTTCCCTGATCCTGGGATATTTGCAGGCACCTTTTTAGGGCTGTGTAATAGTTTCCCTAAGCAAGTCTCTGCTTTAGGTAGCACTGGAGGAGCATAAGAAGCTAGGGAGGGGCTGAGGACGGGCCCTGGGCAGCAGGTTGTGGATAGAAGGTCTCACTTTCCTAACCTGGGCTTCTGCACAGCTCTCCAAAGTCTTCCAGATAAGTAAATTCTAAATTCATTCACTGTCTGTGTTTTAAATGGTTCCTCTACCCTGAGGTGACAGCAGAGGGCAGCACCATCACAACAGACAACCAAGACACCAGCAAGTGTGGCTGGATCTTTCTTACAGGTTAACTGTGATTGGAGGTGTGGGAAGCTCCAAAACATTCTTGAACTTGTTTGTCCTTTCCCTTTTTAGGGTATTGGGATAAAAGTGTGCTGTTAACCATCACTTCACCTAAGAGTTAGCAAACTGCTGCAGTGGGAGGGAGCTTGGGAAGAAAAATCAGGCCAGAGCAGGATGCTTTCTCCTGCCCTTCCAACTAGCTGGTGGGCAACAGTCTCTCCTTACTGAGCCTCCGGTTCTCATAGCAAAAAGGGAGCCGATGCTGCCCCTTCCTCAGAGAAGCCCCCAGCTCATGATCTAGGAAACCTCGGAACCACCAACTATAAACTAAATCATGGAGAAGGGAAAAAAAGCCACAGCCTCACTCACGTAAGAACTTACTCAGATACCCACTTTGAAAAGATGAGCACGGAGCACCTGAGAGCTTCAGCAGCACAAAGGCAAGCCTTAAGGGCCAGGCCTGAAAGGAAATGTGAGCTACGTGAGCTCTTGTGAAGCAGAGCCACACTGAGACCCTCTGCTCTGGCCTTGGCCACACTCGAGCGTGCATTCGTGCTTCTTTTCTACACTCGTGGAGCCCAGTGTCATGGTTACGACTCAGCAGCCATTCACCTTCCACTTTACCCAGGGGTTCATTGGTGGGAAATTAGAGGGGAGAAGGAAGCAGGCTAGGTGGAGAGGCAGAGCTAAAGTGCTCAAGCACTCACTATGTGCCAGGTGCTCTTCTAAACACTCTCAATTGACTGAAATCTTCACAAGAACCCTATAAGGTAGGTCCTATTATAAGCCCCACTTCACAGATGCAGGGATGGAAGCACAGGGAGGTTAGTCAACTTGTCTAAGATCACACAGCTCAAAAGTGGCAGAGTCAGGATTTAAACCTCAGCAGCCTGGCTCCAGTCAGTGTTCCTAAACACAATGCGACACTGCCTCTACTTCTTTTTCTATTATACTTTTCATTTAAAGACAGCCGAATACATCTTCTGTAGTCCCACTCAGACAGAAGACTCAGAGTGTGCCCAGGAGGAAAGAGGGAAAAGAGAGGCTCTCGACCCAAGACAACTCACTCTCCCAAGTAGAGTAATGGGATGGAAATCGAGACCCCAGGACCTACGGGGTAGTAGTGAGTCAGAGAAGCTGTTCCACTGGGTGGTTAGTGGAAATCTCATTTTTAAAATGGAAAATTTAAAGGCAGATTCTGGGTGGAATGGGACATGGAGGAAATGATCAAACTCAGAGCACAAAGGTCCCTTCTCCCCCTTCCCTCCAGGGAAATACAGGAGCTCTGAAAGGCAGGAAGCAAGTTACGGGCAGAAGGCAAAATACAATGAGTTAATGTGGGAAATCTCCGGTCAGACAGGGTCTGTGGTTCCAAAGGCAAAGATTGCACATCAGGCAAAATGAATGCCCTTCCTTGTCTTTATCACTAACACTTCATGTAGCAAGCCAGGGCATGCCAGAGGGTCAAAGGCTCGAGTGATAACACGAGGAGGCCCACTGCCTCTCAAGCAGAGTTCCCACCTGGGCCTGACTCTCCCATATAAATGCTCCTCCAGCTTAAAAAATTGAGAAGCTTTTGTTCTGGTTCATTTTATTGCGTAGTCAAGACAAATCAATCTTGCTTTCTTTCAGTTAAGTTTTACTGTTACTGCCTTTGGATTATGAGTCCGGAAATCCCAACTCCAAAATAGGGGAAGGAGACAGCAGTGGAATCAGTCTGACAGCCAGACCCAAAGGGGCTAGCCTGACCCGACCCTGTACTCTCTGTTTCTGTTTCTCTCTCTGCCCCTTCCTGTCCCTAACCCTCCTCCCCTCCCTCCCCACCCCTCCCCGCCCCCCACGCAAGCTATTCAGTCAGTCAGCTGACTAGGTAACATCCAAAGCATACTGATTGTCCTATACCATAAATGAAACTTATTTCTTTGAGATATTTTAAAAGAGAGGAGTCATCCCTTCTTTTGAATCTTGGCCCATGACATATCCTCACAGGAGGCAGCATGGTCCGGTAGAAATCAGACCTTGATTCACAACCCAACTCTATTGCATGATAGTGATCTTGACTTTCCTCACCCACAAAATGGGAAGTTTTCCTACTTCATAAGGTGCTTGGAGAAATTAAGGAAATAATATATATATGCCTAGCAGAAAGCTTTGTACACAAAAGGCATTCAATATATTTTAATGCCCTTTTATACAAGAGGTCAAGAATCACTTGGGCTGTACCTAGAAACCCAGAGCCTTATTTCTGAGATGGGTTACTTGGCATCTGGGTTATTTATCTCTCAAAACTAAATAGTGGTAGTAGGAGTGAAGGAAAAGGCCCTACCTCCTAGAGAAAGTGAAGGATCCAGAAAGAAACAGCAGTGGATGCCTTCCCTCCCCTGAACACCCTTCTCTCCTTCCTGCAATTGCAGAGGTGGGGTGGGGTGGCTACAAAGGTAAAGGAGGAGTTCCCTTAGTACTTTAGAGAGAGAAAGAAAAGTGATGGCACTTTTAAGATGGGTTCTCATTCTCTCCCTACTTACCAAACACAGAGGTCAATGGATCAGAGCTCAGAGGAGGTATCAGGCAGCAATGTGGGGACAGTGGAATTTTCTTTGAGTCATCACAGGATAGTTAGGGAAGGGCATTTGTCACTTTGGTTCTTATCCTTCAAGTCACGTGAAAACCAACAACAGTAAGTCAGGACATCAGAGACAAAAGCATCTGTAGAACTAACAAATGCAAACGCTTGACAAGGAAGAAAGCTTTATTGAAGCACACACACATTTTAGGGGGTGGAGAACAAAGGAGCAAATGACAGTCCAGGAACCCAAGTTATGCCTTCCATTACAATATCAATCCACACCGAATAAACCTTTTTAAAACACTCTTCCATTCACTTCACACATACAACAGAAACCATAGTGGCCACCTTCAATCCAGTAGCCTTATAGGAGAGTCCACTAGCAGCCAACTTTACTGAAAGAGTTTTCTTTCCTGGTACAGACTCCTTTTACAAATGACTTTGTGAAGATACAACTGCGAGAATAAAAAGGTCAGTTGGGGACAGTGAGTTTCAGAAAATGAACCTTAGATCGCTAGACCCTTCTTAGAAAGGTCTCAACCCACCACAACCAGGTCACATCTAGGTCAACTTTAGGAAACAACAGAAAAACAGGAACTGAAACCACTTCAAGAAGAAAGAAAACCTGGGAGATTCTCTGAACACACTCTTGGACACTAACAGTGCCCAGCCTGGAGAAACACTGGACTGGTTTAGACCATATGTGGCTATTCCGGCTGACATAATAGTATGCAGACCCTATTCTGGGTGGTAACACACAGCAGACACAAACACTAAGAAAAGTGTGGTACGTGAGAGGGAAGAGCTCCTAATTTCCCTTTCATTAGAGAAATTAGGAGCTCTCTAACGACTGCTGTATCAGTTCAAAATGCAAAGAATTCAGCATGGGCTTGGAGATATTCGGTCACTGGTCTCCTTGGGGACCACTGAGAAGCCCTTACTGGGCATGCCTGTGACCCAGTCCAAAGGCAATTATCTAATTAAAGTGCTCTTCTAAAGCGGCTCTGTTGTAAGGGTCCATCAAAGGCCTAGGGAAGATGTTCAAAACTGGAAGCAACTTAGACATTTTCTTAGCATTTCCAAGAAAACCATTAGACCCAAGTAAGGTGGAAACTGCTATAAACAAGAAGAGTTAAAAACCAAATTCCAGAAATGTATCAAGGTAGAAATGGAGTTAAAAGCATAAATTGGAGAAGAAAGAAAGGACCTACTCACCTCTCTCCCATCTTCTCCTGTCTTTAGTAATCTACCCCTACTTTCCAGAGCCTTGGCCTCAGACCAGGCACACCCTGAAACATAGACCAGTATGAATGCCAAAGGCAGCCAGGGCTTCCTGGGGAGGAGGAACCAGGATAGCAAGACAGATGATAAAAACGTTGTTTTAAAAGATAAGTTAATTAAATCTCATAAAGATATAAGAAAAATGGACTCTGAAAATATATAGTAGTTTATGCACAAGTAAAAACATTTTGAGGAGACCCTTATTCTTAAGCCTGCTTTAAAAAGGGGAAGAAGTCTACATTGCTCTAGCATAATGAGATTTGTAGAAATACACATTTATACACACACACACATCACACACACACACATAAATTATAAATCTTCACCCTTGGTTTCTTCACTTCCTCTGACTTGCCCTTGACAGGGTTGGACCTGCAGAGAAGGACAGGGGCTCACAAGCCCAGCTTCTGCTTGGCCATTGAGGAACGGAGCTGCAGAGTCCCTTCTGCCCAAGACCCTGGGTACTGTCGCATCTTCTGCCACAGGCTCACTTCTTCCCCAGTTGAGTCCATCCAGTCCACCACTTCCCCATTACTGATCCCTGAGGAGAAACACCAGAGAAGGCTGAACAGGGACCCCACTACTCAGCCTACCGGAAAAGATGGGTTATGCATTAAGGGTAGCACCCCATAAAAGACAGAGCACTATGAAGATGGGCTGATGGGGACAGTGGTCTGGGAAGGGCTCCCTGTTGATTTTGCACAGCCATTTCTGTGCTCCTGAGACTCTATCAAGAGACTTCAAGTTGATGAAATGGGACTCCAAACAGTACATGGCAGCTCAAAATCTCTTATTCTAAAGCTGTTATAGCTATTGCCCTTCTGTTACTGCCAACTTGACTTATAAGGGAAGGGAAGGAGAGGGAAGGGGAGGGAAGGAGAGAGAGGGGGAGGGAAGGAGGGAGAGAGGGAAGGAGGAAAGAAGGAAGGAGGAAGGGAGGGAGGGAGGAAAGGAGAGAAAGAGAGAAAGAAGGAAGGAAGGAAGGGAGGAAGGAAAGAAGGAAGGAAGCTGAACACCTTTATTTTCTAGCTATAGACTGCAGGCTTGAAGTTCGGATCATATGGGGCCTCATTTCTATTCTCTTGTACATTCATTCATTCAACAAACATTTATCGAGTGCCTACTGCATACCAAGTACTCTTCCAGGCTCTGGAGATACAGTAGTGAACAAAGCAGAAAAAGTCCGGCCTGCAGGCAGCTTACATTTGAATAGAGACGACAGAAAATACACAAGTAAATCAAAAGAGTATTTCAGATAGTGAGGTAAGTGTCATGAAGCAAATAAACAGGGTGATTTGTAGTGCCTAGATCCAGGCCTCCCTTAGATGAAGTGGACTGAGAACCCCTCCGAGAAGGAGACATTTGAGTCAGGAGCTGAAGGACTGGAAGGAACCAGCCTTTCCAGACAGAGGGAACACTAATTGCAGAGGTTATGAAGTGGGGAGAAGCTTGGTATATTTGGAAAACAGAAAACAAGTCATTGTGTTTGAAGCCTAGTGAGCAAGTAGTGCTATATGATGGATCATAAAGGAACAGAGGGTCCAGATTACACAGGGGCCTAATGGCATGGTGAGAACTTTGGACTGTTTTCTAACTACAGTAGGAGTCCCTGAAGGGTTTTAAGCAGGGGACTACATGAACTGGCTTACATCTGTAAGAACGTCATTCTAGATGCTTTGTGTTAAATGCTTTGTATGAATTATTAATACACATGTAATATTTACAGCCACAGGAATGCAGATACTGTAGAGAGAGAAAAGAGGGATTCAAAACTAAGCCTTGAGAAGCACCAATATTTAGAGTTTGGGTAGAGAATGAGGATGCCCCAAAGAAAAGTGTGATGTCAACAGAAGCAAAGTATTTCAAGAAAAAGGGAGTGGTCAGCTATGTTAAATAGCATGAAAATTCTAGGACGATGAAAACAAAATTTTGGCATGAGCAGTTGCTCTGTGAAGTGGTGGGACAGAAGTCGGATCACAGTGGATCGAAGACTAAAGGAGAGGTGAGGACGTGGAAACGACTCTTTTAAGAAATTAGAGGGTGATGTGGGGTCAAGGAAATATCAGAGCATATCTACTTCCACCTCTAATAGTGAGGTAGAGAGAATAAAACTTATCAGATAGGAGAGATAGGAGATTCCAGAAGTAAGGTCACTGAGAAGGTGAGGGTGTGATCTAGAACACTTGGAGAGACCTTGGCCCTTGCTAGGAAGGACGCTTCTTTCATGTAACAGGATAGAAGGTGGAGATCAGAGGTACAGATATAGGCAGGTTTTTAGATCTTTTTGGTGGGAATTCCTGGCCATCAGAACACCTGACGGTGCAGGAGCTCAGCCTCCCCCCCAGCCCTGCATGTCTTAGGCCCTCGGTAAATACTAGCTGAATGTTAATGTTAACTGAAAGGAAAAAAGATAACACTTGACAGAGGAGAGCTGTGTAGGGAGGGGGATGGGTCTATTCAGAGTGAAATATTTAAGAGGCCTTGAAGACAGTGAGGGTGGGGGAGGGGGTCTCACCAGTGCCAACACCCAGCCTGACCCCGCCCAGGAAGTCATTGCTGGCCAGGGGCTCCCGGTCCCACACAGTCAGTTCCAGGCACATGTGTTGGAGATCTTCCAGCCTCACACCATTGTAGACAAATGTATGGTTGTAGTGGGGATTCAGGGTCTTCTTCATCACAGGAGTTTTACGCTTACTGGCCTTGTTCCTCATGGGAAGGAGGTATCTGTCAGAGGGCGCAGAGGAATCAACAACCTACTCAAAGCTGGCAATCTATCTAAATTCCCCTTTCCCCTCCCACAGGCCTAGCGCAGGAAGGTAAGCCAACACTCAGATCCGAGGACACACTCTCCCTCCTTTGAATCTGCTGAAGCAGAGTTCCTACAACCTCCACTAGATCATTCACCCGATTCAATTCCTTTCACCTGGAGAAAAAATTAATACAGTATCATTAGGGAGCTGTTGTCTATACTCCACCAAAAATGGGTTTTGAATATTTGGTTCCACTTCTATTGGGCAAAGTCCTCTTTAATAAAAACAACAGTAATAAGCATAGGCCTAGCCAAACACGCTTTGCTAGAGAACTTAAGTCAGTGGGGTAAGCTGTAACTTGGGGAAAGCTGGCATTGCTTAAATATTGTGGGGAACAAAGCCCTGAGTCCCCAAGTCTTGACAGTCAGGGAACACAGATTTTTATTCAGGATTAATTAAGAGTATAACTCTATAACAAAGGAAAAGTCAGACCTCTCTACCACCCACCTTTTTGGAAACCAACACTACAGCCCAATCCAAACTGAGCTCAGACCAGTGTCAATGTGGTAGTGGAGGTTGGGCCAATACCTAATTTCAGGAACAAAGTTGGTTGCTGGAGGTGGCAGGACACACAGGGATAATATCCACAGAGAAAGGTTAAATTGGGTTCCTCTCTTAGCTCTCATATCCTGAAACTGGTTAATTTGGTGCTGGTCCAGGGACTCACCCCTTCACAAAGCTGTCTGAAGTCCCTCCTGATTTGGCGGCCGTCAGGTTCTTGGCTTCTTTGATCCACACCTGGAGCTCTCCCCCTTCCCCACCTTTACCTGGAAGGGATGTCAGCCATAGCAAGTGAGTTCTGACACCTCCACATTTCTCTTGAGCTTTATCTACATAGCACTTCCTCTCCTTGTTCCTGAAGACAGCAAGCTCCACGATAAGTAGACCATACTGCCTTGTATTCTCAGAACCTAGCACAGTGCCTAACAGCGAGTGATAGGCACTCAAGTCATAACAACGATAGCGATAAAGGCTTATTGAAAAGTGGCTAAGTGCCAGATTCTACATTAAGCATTTATTCCTCAAAACAACCATATGAGATATATACTATCACTGTCCTCATTTTATAGATGAGAAAATAGAGGCGTAGAGAAATAAAGTTGTCTGATATTTGTTGAATGATTGAAAAAAGGGAACTCCTCCACTTGTGTTCTGGATTCCATCCCCATGTCAACAAGACTCATCAATTTCAACCCCCACCTCACATTTTTAATATTTCATTCTCTACTGATCCCATCCTCTCAGTCTAACTATATGCTAATCTCACCTCTGCTTTTAAAAAACTCCTTTTAAAAGAAAATTTCCCTTCAACCTTATCTCCTTTTCAGGCTGTACTCCATGGCTCTTCTTTCTTTCACCATCAATTATCCTGGAAAAAAGAGTCCACACTCACTGCCTCTATTTCTTTGACTCATTCACTCAGCCTAGTTTCTAGTGAAATCTGGCTTCTGCTTCCACTGATCCACTGACAATGTAATCTAATGCCGATGAGCTATGTCTTCTCATTGGGCCTGACATGCCAGTGGTATCGCAATACTGTTGACAACCCCTGCTCCCTTCTTCAAGCTCTCTCCCAGCATTGCTCTCCCCTGATAAGCCTCTATCTCGCTGTCTTCTCTTCCCCTCTTCATCCTTTAAAGTATTCCCTCTGGTTCTATCCTTGCCTCTCTTCTCTAGTCATTCTGCACACCCTCCTTGCGGATCTCACTACAGGATTTCCCAAGTCCTATAGATTAGACCTTGCTGCAGGTAACTTTTTAAGAACTTTGGCTTCCTGTTGCCAGAGCATCAAGTTCAACTCCTTGCCATTATGTTCATGGCCCTTTTCAGCCAGGCTGCAGCCTCATCAACAATTTCAGCCCACTTCCACATCTATATACCATAACTCCAGCCCCACTCAACTAAGAAGTTCACTGCCTCACACTCACATACAACCCCACATTTACCATGCCTTTTTCAAACCTTTGCTCATACTATCTCCTCTTCTAGAAATGCTCTTCTCACCCCATCCTCTTCCTTTTCTGCCTGGTAAAGTCTTAAGTCCATTATCATCATTACTTCCTCTTTAAAACTCTCCCAAATATAACCTGACAGAATTCATCACTCCCATATCTGTGTTCTTTTAGCAGATGACTGTCTTTCTTTCTAAAACAAGCTATGCAAGGGAGGGCAAATATCATGTCTTATTCACTACATATCCACAGTCACTAGCACAGTGCCTGGTGTGTTTACTCTTCCTTAGCCTTCAACTTCTTGTTCCTTATACTTATACACCACCCTTTCCAACCATCCTCTCTCAGTCCTGAAGTTTCTGTTCTGTTCTGACCTCTTAGTAGCTTGCCAGAGCTGGACCAAGACCAAGTTAGTTTAATGGCATCAAAAACAAAACAACAACAACAATGAAACAAAAACAAAAAAGGAAATTTCAACTCTAAGGCATCCCCTTCTGGTTGAAAACCAGAAATGGCCTACTTAGTAAAGGAATCTTCCCTAGAAGATGATTCAGTGAGCATCATAATCTGGTCTCTCCAATAGTGCTAGTCACTAGCCTGCACCACCTCCCACAGATCTTGTGCAAAAAACTAAGAGCTAAATCCAGGGCCCCAAAGAAAACTCACTCTTTTTCCGGTCACCTCCAATGGGGAGTTTGGAAGCTGGGATGTATTTCAATGAGACCACCAACTCGCCTTTGTGTGATGGCAAGCCAGTCGAGGACTCAGCACTGATCTGAAACACAGGGAAATCCAACAGGTTAAGCTGGGCTGTTCAAATTACCCCCAAGAACAGTTTCATGGCATAAAAAACATCTTCCTCCTTATGAATACCACCCAGGATCCCTAGGCCATGGCAGCCACAGGATTCTAAGGCAGTTTCTTCTGAAGGAGCTGCAGAAGAACTAACAGACTCTCCTGCAATGCCTACTATTTTGCTACTTTGGGGATACCGTTACTAGATTCCAAATACCCTCAAAGGTCTTCCAGCAAGATTGCCATACAAACTGACAGGGCACTGACACCGTGATGAAGAATCTTGCTACCAACATTGTCAGTGATAGTCCCAAAGTGGAAACAACGTAAATGTCAATCACTAGAGGAAAGGTTAAATGAGTGATTTTCATGCCATCATATGGTATATGGCATGCAATCATCAAAAAGGATTCAGTGAATCTCTCCACACTGACATAGAAAGATATCCAAGACGTACTGTTGAGTCAACAAAGCAAGATGCAGAAAAAGTATCCCACTTACATTAAAATATATTCATATTTGCATATGTGGATATATATGCACGCAAATAATGATAATTATTATTATCACACATGTAGTACTTACTGTGTCCCAGGTACTGTCATAGTATTTTAAGTACATCATTTTGTTTAATCCTCAAGATAGTCCCTATGACATGAGTACAATTATTACCATTTTTACAGATTATGGAACAGAGGAACAGAGAAGTTAAGTTACTTGCCCAAGGTCACACAGCCATTGGCAGAGCCAGCATTCAAATTCAGACATATTGGTTCCAGAATCCATGCTTTCAAGCACTATACTACACTGCACAGAAAAACCCAGAAGGATACAGACAAACTTAACACTTGTATCTTCTAAGGAGGGGAGTAGAATGGGGAAAGGAAAGAGGGCTTTCACTTTTTACTCTGACTATATCTACAGCGTCTTTAACGAGAATGCCATGTATCACTTGTATGATTTTCAAAGATAAAAAGTCTTTTTTAAAAGGGAGCTTGCAGAGATTTGAGGGGTCGGTTAAACTCTTACAAGGATTTGAATATGCCACAATTTTTAATTTTACATTTGTTTATGTTACTTTTGATTAACGACTGTCTCTACCACTAGAATCTAAATGCCAGGAGGACAGGAATCAAGCGTTTTTGTTGTTGTTCATCCTAGTACACCCGATACTTAGCAATGTACCTGGCACATAGTACGTAAGCCACAAATATTTCCTGAATGAATGCAACAGTGAACGAGTGGATGTCTGGGATGAGCAGCAAGTGGCCGTGGGCAGCAGGATTGCTTCACTATACTGGCTCTCTCAGCGTGACTCTGTTCCTTATGCCTTGGTATCCAAAACATGAGCTGGTGCAGATCAGAGGTGCTCTTTCAATGACTGTGTTCATTGGGGGTCCTCTAACCTAGGGCCTCAGCTCTGAGCATAGCAATGCAAGGAAGGTATAATCCCCACTGGTTTGGAAAAATGTACCACACACTCAGAATGCACAGAAGTATAGTGTATGGGAGAGACACAGAAGAATAGGGAGGTGGATGCCAGGAAAAGAAAACTGAATGGGAGCAAATGGATTACTAGGGTAAAAAAAGAAAAGTCAGAGACAATAAATGTACAACATTTTCAGTTAAAATAGCTATGTAATAGTGGAGTGGTCCTTTTGTTGTTGATAAAATGTCTACACAATTTATTAGTTTCTAGATTGTGAACTTCAGTGCACTCTTAAAAATTGGAATTTAGCTTTAGCAGGAAATTGGCATAATTGGTGTATTTGTTTCAGTAGCGTATTTTCATTCTGGCTCAAAATAATTGCAAAGAGCAAACAGCTCCATTTTAGTGCAGGTTTTTCTTTTGATGCAACCTTTTTTTTATTGGCAGTAGTTCATGATGGCTTACAGTGACATTTCCAATATAATTATATCAACTGTAGGCCCCTGAGAGAATATCTTACGTGCCAAATGCTCAAGAAATTCTAAATTTCTAAGAGAAAAACAAATATCATATATTAACACATATATGCGGAATATAGAAAAATGGTACAGATCAACCGGTTTGAAAGGCAGAAATAGAGACACAGATGTAGGGAACAAACATATGGACACCAAGTGGGGAATGAATTGGGAGATTGGGATTGCCATATATACATTACTAATAAGAAAAAAAATATCAAATTGTACACTTTAAATATATGCAGTTTATTGTATGTCAAAAAAAAGAAATTCTAAATTTCTAATAATATGTTATAGTTTGGTGATAATTGCTTCCCTGATTTTATTAGTACTTAAAGGGACATTTTTAATTTTCTTATTATTTTTTTGGAGGGCAGTAGCTGTCAAAATATTGGATGTACATTTCCTTTGACTCAGCAATTCCACCACCAGAAATTTCTCCTATAGTTACACTCATAAAAGAAGGCCAGGATATATTATAGCATAGTTTTAATAGCAAAAAAGAGGCAAACAATTTAAATATCCATTGGTGTGGAACTTGTAAATAAATTATAATACAGGTACATGAAGAATACTATGCAGCAATTAAAATGAGATAAATCTGTAAGTGATGGCATAGAAAAATGTCCATGGTAGATGACAAATTGTTAAATGAAAAAATCAAGATACATATACACAATGAGAAGAGCCCATTTGTGTAAAAAGGAAAATACGTAAATCCATATGTGTATATCTGTGCTGCTTAATACAAAATTTCTATAAAGATATCCAAGTAGTTGATAACAGTCATTACTTCTAGGGAATGGAAATAACCTACTTTTCTTTTTACACACTTTTATATGTCGTTTTAATTTTGAACCATGTGCACATAAACCCTTTTAATGTTTTTGATAAGCAATATATGTAGACATGGTAAAAAGTTCAAACATTATAAAAGGGCATATACAGAAAACTAAATCACCTTCTCACCTCAGTCTCTCTTCCTAGAGGCAGCCACTACTACCAGTTTCATGTCTATCTTTCCAAAGGTATTCTATGTATCATGTACTATTTTTAGCACTGAAAATGCTAGTGTAAAAAAGTTTTACAGAAGAACCTTGCCATTGAACAGTTCTGATAATCGAGAAGTCCTAACTCTGTTTTAGCTAGTTCATCTTAACCAGAATGACAGTAACCTATTGAATGTCCTTTATGTGCTAGGCACTGACTGGTACTCTGTGTATGATCCCTCAGAAAAAGAATATTATTATAATTTTCACTCTATAGATGAAGGAACTAAGGCCCACAGAAGTTAGGTGACTTATCTAAGTTATCTTTAAGTTAGGTGATTTATCTAGCTGGCAAATCACAGGGCCTAGATTCAAATCCAGATCTGCACTCAGATCCCAGGTGCTACCATGCACACTGCTACACTCTCACCTGAGATGCCATCTCCAGAGTAAAACTGTCCCTGGCTTATGTGACCAAGAGCACAACAACTGGAACTCCATGAATTGCTTTACTTCTCACTTCTTTAGTGAACAAGGTAGTTTGGAAAATCAGTGCAGGTTAGGATACACCCAAAAGGTTAGCTTGCAGAAGAGTCCTAAGTTAGGATGTTAGGATACGCCCAGACTCTGTCAGATTAGGAGGCAAAGCTTGGCACACATATGAAAGACTTCAAAGGAAAACCATGGCTTCATTCTTCGCCTGGCCTACACAGAAGAGATTACTCATACTTGCCATCCAAATACATCTGAAATTACTGTTAAACTCAGAAACCCCAGCAGGGTGCGCTAGAACTCCACAGATTACATTCAAAATTGTCCCAGCAGAAGTCACTGCAGACAATTCTACCTCAGATCCAAACTCTGTAAGCAGTTGTTAAAGCAGACTACCTTTCCATGTAAAGGGAGGCAATGATCCAGTTTCTTATCAAGCTTCCAGGAATCCATCTGAACCTCTGCCTCTCCAAGGAAAGTGTTTCTGCCAAAACGACCATGATGCCAAACCGAGAACTGCAAAGTCCTCTGGGCCAGGAGAGATTCTGGGATCTCATACTGTGAAAGGAAAGGAGAAGCCCAAGATGATTAGTTCACAGTAATTCCTCAGAAAAATGTTATTCCAAAAGCTGAGCAACCATACTCAAAGTCCATAGTCCTGAATATCAAATCACTTTAGTCCCTAAGCACTTTGAGTTTCCTTCCTCAAAGCCTCCACTTACCCCATTTCACAAAAACCAACCATATTCCATGGGAGGACCTGGAATATGAATTTTTCCTTCAGTGGGTGAGCGAACACTGGAATATTCAAAAAGAACTGCCAGGGAGACTCCTGATCGCAAATGACTCTTCAAAATGAGATTTGTGGCCACGTGGACCTCCAACTTCACAATAATCCAAGAAAGTCCGATCAGCTTTGTTCTCTTCTCTGGGAGGCCGGGATGTGAACAGATGCCCAAGGTGTATCCTCGAACACAGACATGGCCACTGAAAACCAGCCATGTAGCAGAGGAATAGCTACAGCTTAGCACACAAGACAGAACAAGTTCTCCTACCCTCTTGGGTTCTAGATACTTACTCTGAGGATCTCATCATATAGTGGATTAATGGTGTCCCGCTTGATGCTGGTTTTTCTTTTCCCTTGGCGGGATTTGTCAGGCAGAAGATAAGTCTTCACATATCTAGAAACCAAGGAGAATACAGAGTAATTTGCTGTCTTTCTGGAAGCCCATTCCTCAGTTCTCTGCTCTCCATATACATATGCCATGATGAAATGAAAATGTCACATCAAGCCCTCTTAGACACGCCATTCTTGCATTTTCCCAGTCCTGGTCCCTTTCCCACATCTCCCCTAATCACTCTCAATCACACCTCCCTGTCTGCCCAGGAAGTGAGAGTCTTGGTTCAAGGGTGCCCAGAGAGATGCCGGGGTCTGATCATCTCTGAGCACTGCGCAGGGTCCAGAAGCACTCACGGGTTCGAGTGCTTCTTGGCTTCGTCGGCATAGGCCAGCTGGTGGCACTCCTTCACGTGAATGACCAGAGCCTGTGTTTGCTGCTCATACTTCAGAGAAAAGGCAATCTTGCCAGTCACAAAGATGTTCCCAAAATCGCCAGCTTCGCTATAGATGCTCATCATGCTGCCAATCGTACTCTGAAGATAAAGCACCCACATGGCAGATGGTAACTAGACTTATCATGGTGATCATTTTGAAATTTATAGAAATATCAAACCATTGTGTTGTGTAATAGGAACTAACATAGTGCTGTAGGTCAATTATAGTTCAAACACAAACAAACAAAACCCAGAAAAAGAGATCGGATTGGTGGTTACAAGAGGCAAGGGGTCAGGGGAGGAGGAATTGTATGAAAGTGGTCAAAAGGTATGAACTTTCAGTTATAAGATAAATAAGTACTAGGGATATAACGTACAACATGATAAATATAATTAACACTGCTGTATGTTATATATGAAAGTTATTAAGAGCGTAAATACTAAGAGGTCTCATCACAAGGAAAAGCTTTTTTTCTATTTCTTTAATTTTGTATCTATATAAGTGATGGATGTTTACTAAACTTATCGCAGTAGTCACTTCATGATGTATATAAGTCATTATGCTATATACCTTAAACTGATACAGTGCTGTATGTCAGTTATATTTCAATAAAACTGGAAGAAAAAAAAAAACAGGGACTTCCCTGGCGGTGCAGTAGTTAAGACTCTGCACTTCCAATGCAGGGGGCACAGGTTCGATTCCTGGTTGGGGAACTAAGATCCCACATGCCACGGAGCATGGCCAAAACAAAAAAAACAAACCAAACACAAAAAGATAAAGCACCCACAAACCCCACAAACATGTGGTGAAGGCACACTCCCCCTGCCACACTGCTCACATTTTCCCTCATGAGAAAGCCACAGTTACTGAACAAAACAAAAGCCTCTATAACCAGCCAGTACTGCCAATGGTCTTGTACCAGAGTATAAGAGACAGCTAGGAGCACACTCACAACTGCTCAGGTTCATCACTCACAACTGCTCAGGTTCATCAATCAGCTCATGGCTCACCTAGGCTCTGAGCTGCTCTTCTTCCCCTTTTTTACACATTTTATTGTTAATTTTCAACTGCCCCAGAAGGTGGGCAAGGAGTAGAGGTAAGGTACAGCTGAGTCTGATTTTGGTGTATGTTATATATGCTACAATGTTGGCTTAGAAGGGGGTCAGTTACTAATTAAAACAAGGGGCCTTAATTATCTGTGGGTTTCTTTTACTCACCTTATCCCTCTCAAGACCTACAGAGAAAAGTGACTGCATCACAATTGGGGGGAAAACCCCAAAAGAGGTGAAAAGACACCCTCCTCTCGGGTAATAAATAGACTCTGCAAGCTCACTGTTCTCTTCCTATGTGCGAGTGGGACCATCTAATCACCCTGCTTTCCGACTTTGTTTCCCCTCAACAGCAATCTTCATACTTATGACAGAACTAGGCCCTGATTCTCAACTGTCCCTTTAACTTCATGATTCTGATTGGTACTGTTGTTCCTTAATCATATCCTGATGCCAATTAACCCTGCCAAGGCCCTTCTCATGACACTCACTACCCTTGAATGTGAGACTTGGTGCATGCTCTGATGAAGAAACCTGATCTTGCTTACTTCATAGCCTGGGTACCTTTTTAGGGGAGAAGTTATGGGTTACTGTTCTCAAAGCTGTGATGAACATCTCTAGCCCTAACTACCTGATGTAAGAATCTCCAGGGCAGAGGCTGAGAAAGTCACCTAACTGTGCACTAAGCAACTATGGTCTAAATTGAGGAAAGGAACAAACAAATGCATCTCATTTACCTACAAAGAGTGACTTGAAGAAATTCCCCAGGTCCTGACTCTGCTCTAGGGAGGCACTTCTGAACTTCCTGGTACCTCGACATGTCCAGAACTAATAGAACTTACCATGGAGGAGCCACTTCGCATGCTGCTTCTGGCTAGCTTCTGACGATGCAACTTCACCAGGTGGTCAATGTCTTCTTCTTCTTCCTCTTCCTCTTCCTGGAACAATAAATATAGACTCAGAGTTAATAAAGATAAGAAAAATTTCAAAGATGAATATCCTTCCCTTAGTAGGGGTTATAATTGTTGCTGATCTCTGAGCTGTCACGTGCACATGAACATACTCATCTTCATCTTTATGTTTCCCCATTTCAGACTTTCAAATTATATTACAACCATCCTTCTCAAATCACAAAACAATATCAGTTTCTCATTTGACTGCCCCAATCCAGCCATCTCTTTACATTTTATTCAAAATAAGTATTTATTTGAGCCCCTAACCACATATCAAGCAGTGTTTAGAAAATAAAAGAGACAGTGAAAGACAGTCTTTTTCTTTAAGCAATTCAGCAACCAGATTTACTTTAGAAATTGAGGGGGAAATCAAGATTCATGTTACCTTTTCCTAAAGAATTAAACAGGTGAATTGAGAGTATCAGGCAGTAAAGTCAGCTTTAGATATACACAATTTCATATAGTGACCAAGTAAAATGCAAGGGTACTTACCATATCCACACTGAGGCCTGGAACAGATTTGCTTCTGTCTCCCAAGGAGCCACTTTCATGCCCCACATCTTCTGGGCAAAGATCGATCACAGATTTAGTGTATTCTGAGTGGAAGACCAAAAACCAAATCAAAAGAAACCTACTCTTCTCCATACCAATAACCCACCAAGTACTCAGAACTTCAATCTCAAAAGGCCATGAAGGGAAACCAGCTACCTGAAGGCCTGAGGATTTTTCGGGTGTTCTTCTTGAATATCATTTCACCCTCATCCACAGATACCACATTTTGACCCCCAGGCTGAGTTTCCTAGGAAGGAATAAAAGCAAGGAAATGGAAAAAGACAGTTGGGTAGGTGGAAGCATGGAGTAAGGGAAGAAGGTGATTTTCACTAACTATGACAAACTTGAAGGAAAGATTAATTTAATCTTAGGACTTTAGGAAGTTGTACAAAACCTATTTTCTCACATTTCAACCAAAACCTTAGAAAATGCTCCCAAGGGAATCTGAACTAAAATTTGTTTGCTTGAATTCTTTATTTAAATTCTTCCTGAGAAAGGAAGAAGAAAGAGATACACACAGACAAAGACAGACAGAGAGAGACAGAGCTCGACCACCAATAACTAAAGCTTACCTTTTCTACCTGAGATTTGGGGGCAGCCATCTTCTTCCATTCTGGAAAGAGGCTAGATTTATCCAGAGAGTCTCTCCTGGAGGCAGATACAGAAGCTATAATAAAATCACCTCCTCCCCTTACCACTCTATCTAGGGACCCAAGCTCTATGGAAGGAGAGCCACTGGCTTGAGGTCATTGCAGTAACCAAATCCAGAAGGTAAACTTCAAATCTGATTTACTTTGAAGGAATGCAGACGATCAGATAAGCAACTCTGTACAAACATAAACACTCACACCCCCATGCCTGAGGGATAGCAGCATCCATTGCTGCTAGTCCAGGTAGACTCCTCTGAGGTGCAGCAGCCTGTGGAAATCAGCACGTTCCAGAAGGCTGTGCTCAGAGACAACAGTAGGAGTACTACTGGCAGACTTGTGGCAACATCAGAGAAAAAACTTCATTTGCCTTGCTGAGGACAGAAGTCAGGAATTCTGAAGGCATCCCTGCACCCTGGCACTAGAGAACAAAATGGGAGCTTGGTTGAGCGGGGCAGAGGGGACTAGGGGCATCTCACCTGGATGTGCTATCCGAGTCAGCTGTGTAGCTATCCAGACTTTCACTCTCAGCTTCCAGTGCACTCTTTCCACTTTTCAGCTTGGGCACTTCAAATGGCACACTAGAATAAAAACCAAAAGCCAACACATAAAGGAAGTGGGCTCTCCTGCTGGCAAGCAGGCTTCCTTCCAACCCCTTCACAGTGGTAGCCTAAGTGATCTTTCTAAGAGCTGAGTGTACTTTTAAAACTGCTCAGTGGTTTCCCATTGCTCTTGGGATTGAGTTTAAACTCCTTAGCATGGCAAGAAAATCCTTATGAGTTGACCCCTGCTCACATCTGCAGACTCATCTTTCACCCTCCACCTCACCTTATACTTTACATTCCAGAGTAATGAAGTTCCTTTGGTTCCTTGAATATGCCAAAGCTCTTCTTCCCTCTTTTTTCTGCCTGGGATGGTCACAATGGCCATTTTTCACGTTTACTTGAAACTCCTGGCCAAATCTACTCCTCCTTCTGGTCTCTCCTCATATGTCAATTCCTCCAGATCTCTGTGACCATGTCCCCACCCCAAGTCTGGATTAGTAACATTCCTATGTGCTCCTAAAGCACCATGATGTCTTGGTAGCAGTCATCATATGTGTAATTATTTATGTCTTTTATACAAATTATTTAATTTGTTCAATAATTTAAACAAATGATTTGTTTAATGTCTTTTTCCTCTATTAGACTAAGTACCTGGAGATCTGCGACCACATATTTTGCTCACTGCTGCATTCCCAATGCCTAGAAGAAAAACTAGTATAGAGTGGGTACTCAATTATTTGTTGACTGAATTCTTGACCAAATGCTCTCAGTGGGGCGTAAAGTATATACATATAAATAAGCAGTATGCTTTGATGATATTATTCAGAAGACCAGAATTCCTTTTCAGCTTAATGAAGGATGACCCTGGGCATTCAAAACAGCAGTCCTCATCTCTAAAGGGAAGGACACAATTCCTGGACCCCTCACCTCAAGGAATTTGTGAGAACAAGAAAAGGAAAAAATCATTCTTCCTGAAGTATCTCAAGTAATTTCACTTGGCCACCAGGACACCATACTCCCCTGGTTCTCTGACCTCACTCACTGCTCCTCCTCAATCTCCTTTGCTGGTCTCTCCTCACCTCCTAGACCTCTAATCTTTGGATTGTGTCCACGCTTATTCCTTGGGCTGCTTCTCTTCACTATCTAGAATTATCCCTAAATGATCTCATCCAGTGTCATGGCTTTAAATATGCTCTATAAACTAATAATTCCCAAATTTATCTCTTACTCAAACGCCAGGCTTCTATTTCCAACATCTTACTTGACATCTCTGCTGGCATGTCTCAAACACAGCAAGTCCAAAACAAAAGCCCTAATCCTCCCCCAAACCTGCCCTTCCCTCAATTTCATCAAATGGCAACTCCATGCTCTCATTTCTCAGGTCAAAAATCTTAAGAATCATCCTTGACTCCGCTTGTTCTCTCAAAATACATATGCAATGTGTTAGCAAATCCTCTTGGCTCTATTTCAACGTATATCTAGAATATGACCAGTTCTCACTCCCTCCACTGCCATTACTCTGGTCTAAACCACCATCACCTAGCTCCTGAATGGTTGCAATAGCCGCCTAACTGAACTTCCTACTTCTGCCCTTGTCCCCATACAACCTATCCTCAACACAGCAGCCAAAATGAGCTTTTAAAATATAAATCCAGGGAATTCCCTGGTGGTCCAGTGGTTAAGACTCTGCGCTTCCATTGCCGGGGTCCCAGGTTCAATCTCTGGTTCGGGAAGTAAGATCCTGCAAGCCTCGTGATGCAGCCAATACATATATACATACATATATACATACAGAATATATATATACATATATCCCCAATACAGAATTTCCACACAACCCAGCAATTCCACTCCTAGGTATCTACCCAAGAGAACTGAAAACATGTGTCTACACAAAAACTTGTACACAAATGTTCAAAGCAGCATTATTCACAAGAGCCAACAGGTGGAAACAGTCCAAACGTCCATCAACAGATGAATGGATAAAGGAAATGTGGTACAGCCATATAATGAAATATTATTGACAATAAAAAGGAGTGAAGTTCTGAAACATGCTACAACATGGATGAATCTTGAAAATATTACGCTAAGTGAAATGCCAGACACAAATGGCCACATTCTGTATGACTCCATTTATAGGAAATGTCCAGAACAGGCAAATCCATAGAGACAGAAAGCAGATTAGGGGCTGAGGGAAATGGGGAATGACTTCTTAATGGGCACGGGGTTTCTTTTTGGAGTGATGAAGTGTTCTGAAATTAGATAGCGGTGATGGTTGCACAACATTCTGAAAGTAGTAAAATCTAATGAATTTTATACTTTAAAACTGTTAAAATGATTCATTCCATGTTATGTAAATTTTACCCCAGTTAAAGAGGAAAAATAATATCATGTCACTCAGAGCCCTCCTCACTCGGAGTAAATGAGAGAGTTCTTACAAGTACCAACAAAATCTCACATGAACTGCTGCTCACCCCACCTCTGTCTTTATCCCCTAACCTCCCCACTTGCTCACCAGTTCCAGATGACTCATACGTGCCAAACACAAACTCACCTTAAGGTCTTTATACCTGCTGCTTTCTCTGCCTAGAAAGTATCTTTCCCCTCAGGTACTCTCAGGGTTTGCGTCCTCTTTGCTTCCTGTCTTCTCTCAAATGTCATCTTATTATTAACCCTTTTCCCCTGCTGGCCTAGACAAAACAGTCTATATACAGACATGCTTTCCTGGCACTCCCTCACTTTAGTCTACTCCATTTTTCTCCATGGCACTTGTCAACATCTGATACACAATGTATTTACTTCATTCACTTATTGTCTGTGTCCCCCACTCCCAAATCTAAGCTCCTCAAGCAAGGGACTTTGTTGTCTTCACCAGTGTACCCCACTGCCTAAAACAGTGCCTGGAAAATAGCAGGCATTCATAGACATTTGTCAAACCAACGAAGGAACTAATAAGAAATGAACAAAGAATGAAGTAACCAAAATCTATAATGTCTTAGGCAGTAGAGACTAAACTTTCCAAGTTATCATAACATGATGTTTGAGATAGCTCTATGAAAACAGATGGCAGGGGTTGAAATCCTAAGGCATGCTAGAGGTGAAACAGCGGTCATTTCTTGAGAGATGTATTAGCTTTGTAGCTGAAGACACAGCAGGGAGTTTGATTTCAGTTTTACTTTAGAATCATTCTTTTTCTCCCTTTGCTCCAATGAATAAAGAACCCAAAGCAGAACCATTCCTCTAGAGACGTAGTTTAATAATAGCCCATGGAGAGTGTTTTCTGCTTCTATTTTTTCCTAAAGATTAATACGTACTGATCCAAAGCTGATACAAACCACCCTAGGGCAAAAAAGCAATTATTTGACATCTGTGCAGTAGAAAAATTGACTAAGAGACGGGAGTCCTGGGCTCTAACTATCTGTATGATCTCAGGTAAATCACTTATCCTGCTTTCTTTTCTCTAAAAATAAGGGGGGTGAATTAGATTATCTCTGAGGCTCCATAATTTTATGGAAAAGATCATTTATGGCTACTTAATCTGTTTCCATGTTTAGGATAAATAAGAGTCCTCTGAGTCCAATGAGATAAGAGGTCATAGACAGCCAGAAGCAGTGGGCTTCAGAAATTACATTCTGACCAATGATGTCAGATGTGTTAATCAGGTTCAGGAAATAAAAGCCATTCTTATCCTCATCCGCAAAGGAAAAGGGGGGCGATCACCTAAAACAGATGAGTCACCCACCCAAGGCAGTGTGGATAAAATCATAGTACATACATACAATGAAACACCATACAGAGAGCAAAAAGAATGAGGCAGACCCTTGGTTCTGACATGGAAAGCTGTCAATGTTATATTTTTCTGTCATTTTTTTCCATTTGCACCTTGAGCTATAACTGACGTAAATAAACTGCACGGGTTTAAATGTACAATTTGATGAGTTTTGACATATGTATACGTTTGTGAAACCATCACCACGATTAAGCTATTGAACATATCTATCGCTCCCCAAAGCTTCTTCGTGTCACTTCATAATCCATCTCTCCCTCGTCACTACATCTCCAAGTAAGTGTTGATCTGCTGTCACTGAAATTTAGCTTGCTCTTTCTAGAATTTTACATAAACAGAATCATACAGTATGTCCTCCTTTTTGTTTGGCTTCTTTCACTCAGTGTGATTATTCTGAGATTCATCCATGTTGTTGCATGTACCAGCAGTCCAATCCTATCTATTGCTGAGGAGTGTTCCACTGTATAAACAAAGCACAGTTTATTGTTTCACCTGTTGATAGACACTGGGGTTGTCTCTATGTTTTAGTGACTATAAATAAGGCCGCTATGAACATTCACATACAAGTTTTGGATGCACATATTCTTTTGCGTCTCTTGACTGAATAAGTAGAAATTTAAAGGCTGACTCAGAAGGTAGGTGCACATTTAACTCGTTAAGACACTACTAAACTGTTTTTCAAAGTGGATGCACCATTCTACATTCCTATCAGCACTGTATGAAAATTCCAGTTGCTCTACATCCTCATCAAAAATTGCTATGGTCAGGGGATCAGATTAAGATGGTGGAGAAGTAGGATGTGGATCTCCCTTTCTCCCACAAATACATCAAAAATACATCTACAGACCCCAAACCTATGGGATGCAGCAAAAGCAGTTCTAAGAGGGAAGCTTATAGCAATACAATCCTACCTCAAGAAACAAGAAAAATCCCAAATAAACAACCTAACCTTACACCTAGAGAAAAGAGAGAAAGAAGAGCAAACAAAACCCAAAGTTAGTAGAAGGAGAGAGACATAAAGATCTGAGCAGAAACAAATGAAACAGAAACAAAGAAAACAATAGCAAAGATCAATAAAACTAAAAGCTGGTTCTTTGAGAAGATAATTAAAATTGATAAAACTCTAGCAAGTCTCATCAAGAAAAAGAGGGAGAGGACTCAAATCAATAAAACTAGAAATGAAACAGGAGAAGTTACAACGGACACCACAGAAATAAAAAACATCATAAGAGACTACTACAAGCAACTACATGCCAATAAAATGGACAACCTGGAAGAAATGGACAAATTCTTGGAAAGGTAGAAGCTTACAAGACTGGATCAGGAAGAAACAGAAAATATGAACAGACCAAACACAAGTAATTAAATTGAAACTGTGATTAAAAATCTTCCAACAAACAAAAGTCCAGGGTCAGATGGCTTCACAGGTGAATTCTATCAAACATTCAGAAAAGAGCTAACACCCATCCTTCTCAAGCTCTTCAAAAAAAAAAAACTGCAGAGGAAGGAACACTCCCAAACTCATTCTACGAAGCCACCATCGCCCTGATACCAAAACCAAAGATACCACAAAAAAAGAAAATTACAGACCAATATCACTGATGAATTTAGATGCAAAAATCCTCAACAAAATACTAGCCAACAGAATCCAACAACATATTAAAAGGATCGTACACCATGACCAAGTAGGGGTTATTCCTGGAATGCAAGGATTCTTCAATATATGCAAATCAATCAATGTGATAAACCATATTAACAAACTGAAGGATAAAAACCACATGATAATCTCAATAGATGCAGAAAAAGCTTTTAACAAAATTCAACACCGATTTATGATAAAAACTCTCCAGAAGGGGGGCATAGAGGGAACCTACCTCAACATAATAAAGGCCCTATATGACAAACCCAAAGCCAAGATTATTCTTAATGATGAAAAACTGAAAGCATTACCTCTAAGATCAGGAACAAGACAAGGATGTCCACTCTCACAACTACTATTCAACATAGTTTTGGAAGCCCTTGCCACAGCAATCAGAGAAGAAAAAGAAATAAAAGGAATCCAAATCGGAAAAGAAGAAGTAAAATTGACACTATTTGCAGATGACATGATAGTATACACAGAAAATCTTAAAGATTCCACCAGAAAACTTCTAGAGCTAATCAATGAATACAAAAGGATACAAAATTAACACAAAGAAATCTCTTGCATTGTATACACTAACAATGAAAGATTGGAAAGAGAAATTAATGAAACAATCCCATTCACCATTGCAACAAAAAGAATAAAATACCTAGGAATAAACCTAACTAAGGAGGTAAAAGACTTATATTCAGAAAACTATAAGACACTAATGAAAGAAATCAAAGATGACACAAACAGATGGAGAGATGTACCATGTTCTTGGATTGGTAGGATCAACAGTGTGAAAATGACTATACTACCCAAAGCAATCTACAGATTCAATGCAATCCCTATCAAATTACCAATGGACTTTTTTATAGAACTAGAGCAAAAAATCCTAAAATCTGTATGGAGACACAAAAGAGCCCGAATAGCCAAAGCAATCTTTTTTTTTTTTTTTTTTTTTGCCAAAGCAATCTTGAAGGAAAAAAATGGAGCTGGAAGAATCAGACTCCCTGACTTCAGACTATACTACAAATCTACAGTAAACAAGATAATATGGTACTGGCACAAAAATAGAAATATAGATCAATGGAACAGGATAGAAAGCCCAGAGATAAACTATGGTCAACTAATCTACAAAAAAGGAGGCAAGGATATACAATGGAAAAAAGACAGCCTCTTCAATAAGTGGTGCTGGGAAAGCTGGGCAGCTACATGTAAAAGAATGAAATTAGAACACTCCCTAACACCATACACAAAAATAAACTCCAAATGGATTAAAGACCTAAATGTAAGGCCAGACACTATAAAACTCCTAGAGGAAAACATAGGAAGAACACTCCTTGATATTAATCACAGCAAGATCATTTTTGATCCACCCCCTAGAGTAATGGAAATAAAAACAAAAACAAATAAGTGGCACCTAATGAAATTTAAAAGCTTTTGCACAGCAAAGGAAACTATAAACAAGATGAAAAGAGAACCCTTGGAATGGGAGAAAATATTTGCAAACAAAGCAACTGACAAAGGATTAGTCTGCAAAATATATAAACAGTACATGCAGCTCAATATCAAAAATACAAACAACCCTATCAAAAAATGGGCAGAAGACCTAAACAGGCATTTCTCCAAAGAAGACATACAGATGGCCAAGTGGCACATGAAAAGATGCTCAACATCACTAATTATTAGAGAAATTCAAATCAAAACTACAATGAGGTATCACGTCACACCGGTTAGAATGGGCATCATCAGAAAATCTACAAACAGTAAATGTTGGAGAGGGTGTGGAAAAAAGGGAACCCTCCTGCACTCTTGGTGGGAGTGTAAATTGGTACAGCCATTATGGAAAACAGTATGCAGGCTCCTTAATAAACTAAAAATAGAAATACCATATGACCCAGGAATCTCACTCCTGGATATATATCCTGAGAAAACCATAATCGCAAAAGAAACATGTATCACAATGTTCAATGCAGCACTATTTACAATAGCCAGGACATGGAAGCAACCTAAATGCCCATCAACAGATGAATGGATAAACAAGATTTAGCACATATATACAATGGAATATCACTCAACCATAAAAAGGAATGAAATTGAGTTATTTTTAGTGAGGTGGATGGACCTAGAGTCTGTCATACAGAGCAAAGTAAGCCAGAAAGAGAAAAACAAATACCGTCTGCTAACTCACATATATGGAATCTAAAAAAATGGTACTGATGAACCCAGTGACAGGGCAAGACTAAAGATGCAGATGTAGAGAACGGACTTGAGGACATGGCGTGGGGGGCGAAGCGGAAGCTGGGATGAAGTGAGAGAGTAGCACTGACATATATACACTACCAAATCTAAAGTAGATAGCTAGTGGGAAGCTGTTGCATAACACAAGGAGATCAATCTGATGATGCGTGATGACTTAGAGGGGTAAGATTTTGAGGGTGGGAGGGAGTCGTGGGAGGGAGGGGATATGCAGATATATAAATACAGCTGATTCACTTTGTTGTACAGCAAAAACTGGCACAACAGTGTAAAGCAATTATATTTCAATAAAAAGCTTAAAAATATATCAAATTGTATAGTTTAAACAAATGCAGTTTATTGTATGTGAATTATATCTCAATAAAATTTCTAAAAAAAAATACATCTACATGTGGAATGATTCTCACAGAACATCTACTGAACACTGGCACAAGACCTCAGACTTCCAAAAGTGCAAGAAAATCTCCATGTAACAGGGTAGGACAAAAGAAGAAAGAAAAAAAGAAAGGAATTAGAATGGGACCTGCACCCCTGGGAAGGAGCTAAATAAGAAGAAAGGTTTCTGCACACTGGCAAGTCCCCTCACTGGTGGGGAAATCAGATGGGACAGAGGGGGAGCTTCAGAGCCTAGGAGGAGAGTGCAGCAACTGGTTTGTGGCGGGCAAAGTGGAAAGAGACCTGCACAAAGGTCGGTGCCACCACCTGGCACTCCTCACCCTGAGACGCTCTTCCACTGGGGTAGGTGGGGGCTGGGTGCTGAGGCTTGGGCTTCGGAGGTAAGACCAGGGGAGAAGACTGGGCTAGGCTGCCTGGAGGCAGCCTGAGAGGGCCAGGTTGTGGTGTACCACAACCAAGGGAGTATGGGAGTAAGCCTGGGCCCACCAAAGAGGCAAGGCCAAAAACAAGGCAAGGCCCAAAAACAGCCCTCATGCCAAAAATATATTAATCTCAAACAAGCTATGCAGGAATGTTTCTGCATATAAATAGCCCTCCAAGACTACAGCAGATAATTGTTTCTCCTAAACTCACAGAGTAAGAGAAATACAAGCAAAATGAAGAAGCATAGGCACAACTCCTAGTTAAAAGATGAAGATAATTCCCCTGGAGGAACAAACAATGAAATAGACCTCTTCAGTCTAATAGATACCAAGTTCAAAAACAGGGTAATGAAAATACTGAAGGAATTAACAAAGGCTATCAACAGAAATGCAAATTACTGTAAAAAGGAACTATATAATGAGAAGCCAAAAAAAATTGGAAAATTCATTTGCCAAGATGAAAGCTGAGCTAAAGACAATAATTTGCAGAATGAATGGAGAAGAAAGGATAAGTGACCTGGAAGATAGACTAATGGAAATTACCCAATCAAAAAAAGTGGACAGAAAGCCATATGAAAAAAATGAAAGCAATATAAGAGACCTATGGGATAATATAGAGCATGCCAATCTATATGGCTAATCACATAATAGCGATTCCAGAAGGAGAAGAAAGAGAAAAGGGGATTGAAAACGTATTTGAAGAAACTATGGCTGAAAACTTCCCAAACCTAAAGAAGGAAAGAGATATCCAGATACAAGAAGCACAGAGGGTCCCAAACAAGATGAACCTAAACAGACCTACACCAAGACATATTATAATAAAATGAGAAAAGTTAAAGAGAGGATTCTAAAGGCAGCAAGAGAAAAACAAAGAGTTAACCACAAGGGAAACCCCATAAGGCTATCAGTTCATTTCTCTACAGAAATGCTGCAAGCCAGAGGGGAATGGCAAAATATATTCAAAGTCTTGAAAGAGAAAAATGTGCAACTTAGAATGCTGTACCCAGCAAGATTATCATTTAGAATAGGAAGAGAAATGAAGAATTTCTCAGACAAGCAAAAACTAAAAGAATACAGCAATACTAAACCTATCCTAAAAGAAACATTGAAAGGTCTTCTCTAAATTGAAAAAAAGCTAGAAGATACAGGAAGAAGGAAATCACAATTGGAAAGTAAATCACTTAAATTAGCCAGTACACAGATCAAAAGAGAAAAAAAAATATTTGTGAAAGCAATGATAAACACAAGGAACAGGGCAGAGTCAAGATGGCGGCATGGGAAGACGCGGAGATCACGTCTCCCCATAAATAGATCGGTTGCCAGAGGCCGGTGGGGGACCTGAGGCCCAAGCAGACCGCAGGAACCCTGGAGCAACTGGATAGGACCTGGGGGAAGTCAGGAGGGCGGGGAAGGGGAAACCGGACGAGACCGGCACCCCTGGGGGGTGGCTAGGTGAGGGGGGAGGTTCCCACCTGGAGGGACTGTTGGAGGCTGGAGAGATCCGAAACTGCAACTGGGTTTCTCCTGCCTAGGAGGCCAGGAGGCCTGCTGAGCTCCCTGGCTTGGGGGCCTGGGGGGCTCCCCAGTGGGGTCCTCCATCCTCCAAGGCCCCCTCTGGGCTGCATGGGTCCTGAGGGTGTGGGAAGGAGGGAGGAGGGGCGAGGAGGTGGAGAGGCAGACAGGTGGACAGGTGGGGGTGGGGGCTTTGAGATCAGGAGACGGGGAGGTGAGAGGGCGTTTCACCCGCCCACTTGGCCAGGGAGGCCGACTAGGCTCCCGGGCCTGGTCCTTCACTCTCCAGGACCCCCTCTGGCACGAAGCTCCTGGGGGCGTGGTGGGGAGGGGGATGGGGGTAGGGAGAGAGGTAGACAGTGGGGGTGGGAAGGGATCTCTCCAGGTCAGAAGAATAGGGGAGGCACCACCAGGTAATTCTTCTGGGAGGGTCCTCCACCTTCCAAGGCTCCCCCCGGCTGTTGGTCCTAGAAGTACAGGAAGGAAGCACTGGGGGGAAAAGAAGAGGTGGAAGTGGGGAGGGACCTCTGGGATCAGAGGATTAGGGGAGGAGTGGAAGGCATTTCCGCTGCCCACTGGCCCGGGATGCCTGCTGGGCTCCTGGGCCTGCTCTCCAACTTTCCAGGCTCCCCTCCCAGACACGTTGGTCCTGGGGACATTAGAGCATGGCAGGGGAAGAGGAAGAGAGGCAAACTGCTGCTGGGACGTTCCAGGAGCAGAGGACCAGGGGAGGTGCAGAGGACGTTTCCCATGCCCACCTGGGCCTGGTGGGCCTGCTGGGCTCCCGAGTCTGGTCCCTCAGTCTCTCTGGCTGTGTGGGTTGTACAGGCATGGGAGTGAGGGAGGAGAAGAGAAGAGGAAGAGAGGCAGACAGCGGTGGGGAAGGCCTTGCACGACCAGGGGATCAGGAGGGACACTGAGGGAAAACTCCCTACCCACTTGGCACCGGGAGGCCTGCTGCAACCCCAGGCCTGGTCTTTGGTCCTCCAGGGGTCCCTCTAGGTCTCACTGGTCCTAGGGGTGTAGAAGGAAAGCAGGGGAGAAGAGGAGAGGTGGGCAGGGGAGGGGGCCTTCTGGATTGGAGGATCAAGGGAGGCAGAGAAGGTATTTCCCCTGCCCACTACCCCTGGGAAGCCTGCTATGCTCATGGACCTGGTCTTTCACACTCCAGGGTCCCCTCCAGCTGCTTGGGACCTAGAAGAGTGGGAAGCAGGGGAGAGGAAGAGAGGCAGGCAGGGACCCTACGAGAATGGAAGATCTGGGGAAGTACCACAGGCGTTACCCTAGCCCAGTTGCCCCTGGGAAACCTGTTGGGCGTCAGAGTTTGGTCTCCTGCCTTCCAGTGCCCCCTGCAAATGTGAGGGTCCTAGAGGAATAGGAGAGAGGGGGTGAGGAAGAAGAGAACCCAAGGGGGAGGGATCTTCTGAGATTGGAGGACTAGGGGAGGTGCCTAGCATTTCTCCCACCAACTCGGGCCCAGGGAGCCCGCTGGGTACCTCAACCTGGTCCTCGGCCCCCAGGACCAGAGGCATTCCTGGGCCGCTCTGCCTCATTGGGCCTAAGCACCATTCCCCACCACCCCCAGGGCCTTTTCTAAGCATAGGCCCTGCCCATTGCCTAACCTACCACCCACCCCGCCCTTGTCTAAGCCCTGCCCCCACAGCCAAGGCCTTTTCTGGTCTTTTCTTTCTTTTTCTATTTTTTTATTCCCACCTCCTCACTTAAGTTATTGTAGTTGTTTTACCTTCCACTTGTTGCTCCATCTTTTTTGTTTAATTTTTTCTAACACATCTGTTAGTTTCCTACTATCGAATTTTTTATCTTGCTATTGTTCTGCTGTTCTCCTATTTTTTATTTTTTTATTTTTTAAAATTAATTAATTTATTTATTTCATTGGCTGTGTTGGGACTTTCCTGCTGTGTGTGGGCTTTCTTCTTTAGTTGCAGTGAGTGGGGGGCTACTCTTTGTTGTGGTGTGCAGGCTCCTCATTGCCGTGGTTTCTCTTGTTGCAGAGCACGGGCTCTAGGTGCGTGGGCTTCAGTAGTTGCAGCACATGGGCTCAATAGTTGTGGCTCACGGGCTCTAAAGCGCAGGCTCAATAGTGGTGGTGCACGGACTTAGTTGCTCTGCGGCATGTGGGATCTTCCTGGAGCAGGGATCAAACGCATGTCCCCTGCATTGGCAGGTGGATTCTTAACCACTGCGCCACCTAGGAAGCCCTCTCTTATTTTTAAAAAAAATTTTTTTTCGTTTTCCTGCTCCACACGGCTTGCAGGATCTTGACTCACAAGCCCAGGGTCAGGCCTGAGCTCCTGAGGTGGGAGCTCTGAGTCCAAAACACTTGACTAACAGGGAAACCCAGATCCCAGGGAATATTCATCAGAGTGAGGTCTCCCAGAGGTTCTCACTTCAACACCAAGACCCAGCTATACTCAACAGCCTACAAACTCCAGTGATTGACACCTCAGGCCAAACACCCAGAGGGACAGGAGCACAATAACGGCCATCCAAAGTGGGAGGAAAATGAGACGACAAAAAAAATATGTCACAGATAAAGGAACAAGGTAAAAATACATAAGACCAAATAAATGAAGAGGAAATAGGAAAACTACCTGAAAGACTTCAGAGTAATGATAGTAAAGATGATCCAAAATATCGATAGCAAAAAAGAGAAAATACAAGAAACAGTTAATAAGGACTCAGAAGAACTAAAGAGCAAACAAAAAAGTAAAAATAACAAAATAACCGAGATTAAAAATACTCTAGATGGTATAAACAGCAGAATAACTAAGGCAGAAGAATGAATTAGTGAGTTGGAAGATAGAATGGGGGAAATAACTGCCACAGAGCAGGAAAGAGAAAAAAGAATAAAGAATGGAGGACAGTCTCAGAAACCTTGGTGACAACATTAAGCACACCAACATTCGAATCATAGGCATCCCAGAAGAATAAGAACAAAAGAAAGGGTCTAAGAAAATATTTGAAGAGGTTATAGTGGAAAACTTCCCCAACGTGGGAAAGGAAATAATTAACCAAGTCCAAGAAGCGCAGAGGGTCCCATACAGAATAAATGCAAAGAGAAATACACTGAGGCACATATTAATCAAACTAACGAAAATTAAACACAAAGAAAAAATATTAAAAGCAGCAAGAGAAAAGCAACAAACAACATATAAGGGAATACCCATAAGGATAACAGCTGACCTTTCTGCAGAAACTCTACAGGCCAGAAGGGAATGGCAGGATATACTGAAAGTCCTGAAAGAAAAAACCTACAGCCAAGAATACTCTACGCAGCAAGAATCTCATTCAGATTTGATGGCAAAATCAAAAGCTTTACAGACAAGCAAAAGTTAAGAGAACTCAGCACCACCAAACCAGCCTTACAATTGCTAAAGGAACTTTTCTAAGTAGGAAACACAAGAGAAGGAAAAGACCTACAAAAACAAACCCAAAATAATTAAGAAAATAGTAATAGGAACAAAAAAAGAAAATGGTAATAGGAACACACATGTCAATAATCACCTTAAATTTAAATGGATAAAATGCTCCCGCCAAAAGACACAGACAGGCTGAATGGATACAAAAACAAGAACCTTTTATATGCTGCCTACAAGAAACCCACCTCAGACCAAGGGACACATATAGACTGAAAGTAAGGGGATGGAAAAAGATATTCCATGCAACTGAAGTCAAAAGAAAGCTAGAGTAGTAATACTCACATCAGACAAATTAGACTTTAAAGTAAAGACTATTACAAGAGACAAAGAAAGACACTACATAATGATCAAGGGCTCAATCCAAGAAGAACATATAACAATTGTAAATATCTATGCACCCAACATAGGAGCACCTCAATATATAAGACAAATGCTAACCGCCAAAAGAAGGGGAAATCGACAGTAACACAATAATAGTAGGAGACTTTAACACCCCACTTACATCAATGGACAGATCATCCAAACAGAAAATAAAGAAGGACACACAAGCTTTAAAGGACACATTAGACCATCTCGACTTAACTGATATTTACAGGACATTCCAACCAAAAACGACAGAATACACTTTCTTCCCAAGTGCACCTGCAACATTCTCTAGGATAGATCATATCTTGGGTCACAAATCAAGTCTCGGTAAATTCAAAAAAATTCAAATCGTATCAAGCATTTTCTCTGACCACAACAACATGAGACTAGATATCAATTACCTGAAAAAAACTGTATAAAATACAAACACAAGGAGGCTAAACAATACGCTATTAAACAACCAAGAAATCACTGAAGAAATCAAAGAGGAAATTAAAAAATACCTAGAAACAAATGACAATGAAAACACAACAACCCAAAACTTATGGGACGCAGCAAAAGCAGTTCTAAGAGGGAAGTTTATAGCAATACAATCCTACCTCAAGAAACAAGAAAAATATCGAATAAACAACCTAAACTTACACCTAAAACAATCAGAGAAAGAAGAAGAAAAAAAACCCCAAAGTGAGCAGAAAGAAAGAGATCATAAAGGTCAGATCAGAAATAAATGAAAAAGAAATAAAGGAAACAACAGCAAAGATCAATAAAACTAAAAGAAGATAAACAAAAGTGATAAACCATTAGCCAAACTTTCAGGAAAAAAAGGGAGAAGACGCAAATCAACAGAATTAGAAATGAAAAAGGAGAAGTAACAATGGACACTGCAGAAATACAAAAGATCATGAGAGACTACTACAAGCAACTATATGCCAATAAATTCCATAATCTGAAAGAAATGGATAAATTCTAGAAAAGTACAATCTTTCAAGACTGAACCAGGAAGAAATAGAAACTATGAACAGACCAATCACAAGCACTGAAATTGAGACTGTGATTAAAAATCTCCCAACAAACAAAAGCCCAGGGCCAGATGGCTTCACAGGCGAATTCTATCAAACATTTCGAGAAGAGCTAATACCTATCCTTCTCAAACTCTTCCAAAATAGAGCAGGAGGAAAACGCCCAAACTCATTCTAAGAGGCCACCATCACCCTGATACCAAATCAGGCAAAGATGTCACAAAAAAGGAAAATTACAGGCCAATATCACTGATGAATATAGATGCAAAAATCCTCAAGAAAATACTAGCAAAGAGAATCCAACAGCACATTAAAAAGATCATACACCGTGATCTAGTGGGGTTTATCCCAGAAATGCAAGGATTCTTCAATATACGCAAATCAATCAATGTGACACATCATATTAACAAATTGAAGGATAAAAACCATATGATCATCTCAATAGATGTGGAAAAAGCTTTTGACAAAATTCAACATCCATTTATGATTCGAAATGCTCCAGAAAGTGGGCATAGAAGAAAACTATCTCAACATAATAAAAGCCATATATGACAAACCAACAGCCAACATCGTTCAAAATGGTGAAAAACTGAAAGCATTCCCTCTAAGAACAGGAACAACACAAGGGTGCCCACTCTCACAACTAATATTCAACACAGTTTTGGAAGTTTTAGCCATAGCAATCAGAGAAGAAAATGAAATAAAAGGAATCCAACTAGGAAAAGAAGAAGTAAAATTGTCACTCTTGGCAAATGACAAGATATTATACATAGAAAACCCTAAAGATTCTACCAGAAAACTGCTAGCGCTAATTGATGAATTTAGGAAACTAGAAGGATACAAAATTAATGTGTAGAAATCTCTTGCATGCCTATACACTAACAACGGAAGAGCAGAAAGAGAAATTAAGGAAACACTTCCATTTACCATCACAACAAAAAGAATAAAATTCCTAGGAATAAACCTGCCTAAGGAGGCAAAAGACCTGTATGCAGAAAACTATAAGACACTGATGAAAGAAATCAAAGACAATACAAAGAGATGGAGGGACATACCATGTTCTTGGATTAGAAGAATCAACATTGTGAAAATGACTGTACTACCCAAAGCAATTTACAGATTCAACGCAATTCCTATCAAATTACCAACAGCATTTTTCACAGAACTAGAGCAAGAAATCTTACGATTTGTATGGAAATGCAAAAGACCGCAAATAGCCAAAGCAATCTTGGAAAGACAGAGTTGATGGAATGAGGCTTCCTGACTTCAAACTATACTACAAGGCTACAGTGATCAAGACAGTATGGTACTGGCACAAAAACAGAACAGTAGATCAGTGGAACAGAATAGAGAACCCAGAGATAAACCCAAGCACATATGGGCACCTTATCTTTGACAAAGGAGGCAAGAATATGCAATGGAAAGAAGAGAGCCTCTTCAATATGTGGTGCTGGGAAAATTGGACAGCTACATGTAAAAGAATGAAATTAGAACACTTCCTAACACCACACACAAAAATAAACTCAACATAGATTAAAGAGTTAAATGTAAGGCCAGACACTAAAAAACACCCAGAGGAAAACATAGGCAGAATACTCTATGACATAACATCAAAACAAGATCCTTTTTGACCCACCTCCTAGAATAAGGGAAATAAAATCAAGATTAAACAAATGAGACCTAATGAAACTTAAAAGCTTTTGCATAGCAAAGGAAACAATAAAGAAGACAAGAAGACAATCCTCAGACTGGGAGAAAATACTTGCCAATAAAGCAATGGACAAAGGATTAATCTCCAAAATATACAAGCAGCTCATGCAGCTTAATACCAAAAAAGCAAATAACCCAATCCACAAATGGGCGGAAGACCTAAATAGACATTTCTCCAAAGAAGATATGCAGATGGCCAATAAACACATGAAAAGATGCTCAACATCACTAACCATTAGAGAAATGCAAGTCAAAGCCACAATGAGGTATCACCTCACACCGGTCAGAATAGCCATTATCAGCAAATCTAGAAACAATAAATGTTGGACAGGGTGTGGAGAAAAGGGAACTCTCCTGCAATGTTGGTGGGAATGTAAGTTGGTACAGCCACTAGGGAAAACAGTTTGGAGGTTCCTTAAAAAACTAAAAATGGAACTACCATATGACCCAGGAATCCCACTACTGGGCATATACCCAAAGAAAACCATAATCCCAAAAGAAACATGTACCATAATATTCACTGCAGCACTATTTACAATAGCCAGGACATGGAAGCAACCTATATGCCCATCAACAGATGAATGGATAAACAAGATGTGGCACATATATACAATGGAATATTACTCAGCCATAAAAAGGAATGAAATGGAGCTATATGTAATGAGGTGGATAGACCTAGAGACTGTCATACGGAGCGAAGTAAACCAGAAAGTGAAAAACAAATACCGTATGCTAACTCATATATATGTAATCTAAAGAAATGGTACTGATGAACCCAGCGACAGGGCAAGAGTGGAGATGCAGATGTAGAGAATGGACTTGAGGACACAGGGCTGGGGTGGGGGGTTGGGGGGCGAAGGGGAAGCTGAGATGAAGTGAGAGAGTAGCACAGACATATATACACTACCAAATGTAAAAGAGATAGCTAGTGGGAATTTGCTGTATAACAAAGGGAGATCAAGTCGATGATGGGTGATGCTTTAGAGGGCCAGGACAGGGATGGTGGGAGGGAGTCACGGGAGGGAGGGGATATGGGGATATAAGTATAAATACAGCTGATTCACTTTGGTGTACCTCAAAAACTGGTACAAGAGTGTAAAGCAATTATATTTCAATAAAGATCTAAAAAAAGCCACCATGAACAGTAAAAGGATAAACATGAAGATGTAAAAAAGGACATCAAAATCATAAAATGTGGAGTAGGAGAGTAAGAAAATGTAGATTCTTTTTTTTTAGAATGTGTTTATATGTTTATCAATCAAAAGCAAGCAGATATAGGAAGGTGTTAAAATACTTGAAAAACAGGGCAACCACAAATCAAAAACATACAATACATTCACAAAAACCAAAAAGAAGAGGACACAAGCATAAAATAAAAGGAAATTATGAAACCACAAAAGGAAAAACAAAAAGAAAAAGAAAGGAACAAACAATGGCAATAAATACATATGTATCAATAAGTACCTTAAATGTCAACGGACTGAATGATCCAATCAAAAGACCGAGAGTGGCAGACTGGATAAAAAAACAAGAGCCTGCAATATGCTGCCTACAAGAGACCCACCTTAGGGCAAAGGACACACATAGGCTGAAAGTGAGGGGATGGAAAAATATATTTCATGCAAATGGAAATGACAAGAAAGCTGGAGTTGCAATACTCATATCAGACAAAATAGACTTCAAAAGAAAGGCCATAAAGAAAGGTAAAGAAGGACACTATAGGGACTTCCTAGGTGGCACAGTAGGTAAGAATCTGCCTGCCAATGCAGGGGACACGGGTTCGATCCCTGCCCCAGGAAGGTACCACATGATACGGAACAACTAAGCCCATGTGCCACAACTATTGAGCCTGCGCTCTAGAGCTCGTGAGCCACAACCATTGAGTCCATGTGCCGCAACTACTGAAGCCCACGCGCCTAGAGCCCGTGCTCTGCAACAACAGAGGCCACTGCAATGAGAAGCCCGGGCACCACAGTGAAGAGTAGCCCCTGCTCGCCACAACTAGAGAAAGCCCATGTGCAGCAACGAAGACCCAACACAGCCAATTAAATAAATAAATAAATAAATAAATTTATATAAAAAAGGACACTATATAATGGTAAAAGGATTAATACAAGAAGAGAATTTTACACTCATCAACATATATGCATCTAATATATGAGCACCCAAATACGTAAAACAAATACTTACAGACATTAAGGGAGAAATTGATGGAAATACAATAATAGTAGACTTTAACACCCCACTCACATCAATGGACAGACCTTTTAGACAGAAAATCAATGAGGCAAGAAAGATCCTAAATGATACACTAGAAGAGTTAGATTTAATTGATATTTTTAGGACATTATATCCAAAAAAACACAATACACATTCTTTTCAAGAGCACATGGAACATTCTCTAGGACTGACCACATACTAGAGCACAAAAATAACCTCAACAAATTTAAGCGTACAGAAATTATTTCAATCATCTTCTCTGACCTCACTGGCATGAAACTAGAAATCAATCACAGGAAAAGAAATGAGCAAAAAAAATGATTACATGGAGACTAAACTACAGGCTACTAAAAAATCAATGTGTCAATGAGGAAATAAAAAAGGAAATTAAAAAATACTTTGAGACAAATGACAAATGAAAACACAACCACACAAAATATATGGGATGCAGCAATAGCAGTTCTTAGAGGGAAGGTCACAGCAATATAGGTCTTCCTCAAAAAACAAGAAAAATCTCTAAACAACCTAATGCATCACCTACAGGAATTAGAAAAAAAAGCAAACAAAACCTAAAGTCAGCAGAAGGAAGGAAATAATAAAGATCAAGGAGGAAATAAATAACATAGAGATTTATAAAAGACAATAGAAAAATCAATAAAACCAAGAGCTGCTTATTTGAAAGGGTAAACAAAATTGACAAACCACTGGTCAGGCCCACCAAGAAGAAAAGTGAGAGAACCCAAATAAACAAAATAAGAGAATACTATGAACAATTATATGCCAACAAATTTGACAACCTAGAAGAAACAGACAACTTTCCTGAAACACACAGTCCACCAAAATTGAATCAAGAAGAAATAGATGATTTGAACAGACAAATCACTAGACATGAAATAGAACCTGAAATTTTTAAAAACTCCCTACAAACAAAAGTCCAGAACCAGATGGCTTCACAGGCGAATTTTAGCAAACATGCAAAGAAGAACTTATACTGATCCTCCTCAAACCCCTCCAAAATATTGAAGAGGAGGGAACACTCCCAAAGACATTCTATGACGCCACCATCACCCTGATACCAAAACCAGACAAAGATACCACCAAAAAAAGGAAAATACAGGCCAATACCTTTAAATATAAATGCAAAAATTCTCAACACAATATTAGCAAACCGAATCCAACAACACATTAAAAAAGACATACACCATGACCAGTGGGATTCATCCCAAGTTCACAGGGATGGTTCAACATATGCAAATCAATCAATGTAATACACCACATAAACAAAAGAAAACTCAAAAACCACATGATCATTTCAGCAGATGCAGAAAAAGCATTTGACAAAATTCAACATCCATTCATAATGAAATCTCTGACCAAAGCAGGTATAGAGGGAACATATCTCAACATAATAAAAGCCATTTATGACAAATGCATAGCCAATATAATACTCAATGGTGAAAAGCTGAAAGCCTTCCTGCTAAAATCTGGAACAAGCTACGGATGCCCACTCTCACCTCTTCTACTCAACATAGTATTGTAAGTCCATGTCACAGCAATCAGACAGGAAAAAGAAATAAAAGGTATCCATATTGGAAGGGAAGAGGAAAAACTGTCACTATATGCAGATGACATGATACTATATACAGAAAACCCTAAGGACTCCACACAAAAACTATTAGATTTAATAAATGAATTCAGCAGAGTAGCAGGATACAAGATTAACACCCAGAAATTGGTTGCATTTCTTTACACTAACAATGAAATGTCAGAAAGGGAATGTAAAAAAAAATACCATTTAAAATTGCACCAAAAAAATAATAAAATACAATACCTAGGAAAAAACGTGACCAAGGAGATGAAAGACGTGTATGCTCAGAACTATGAAACATTAATAAAGAAAATTAAAGAGGATTCAAAGAAATGGAAAGATTTCCCATGCTCTTGGATTGGAAGAATTAATACTGTTAAAATGGCAATAATACCCAAAGCAATCTACCGATTTAATGCTATCCCTATCAAACTACACATGACATTTTTCACAGAACTAGAATAATCAACAAATTAGTATGGAACCATAAAAGACCCAGAATTGCCAAAGTAATTCTGAAGGGGGAAAAAAAAAAGCAGGTGACATAACTCTCCCAGACTTCAGAAAACACTACAAAGCTACAGTAATCAAAACAGTGTAGTATTGGTACAAAAAAAGACATATGGATCAATGGAACAGAATAGAGCACCCAGAAATAAACCCACACACCTACAGTCAATCTTTGACAAAGGAGGCAAGAATATAAAATGGTAAAAAGACAGTCTCTTTAGCAAGTGGTGCTGGGAAAGTTGGACAGCTGCATATAAATCAGTGAAGTTAGAACACACCCTCACACCAAGCACAAAAATAAACTCAAAATGGCTTAAAGACTTAAACATGAGACATGACACCATAAGACTCCTAGAAGAGAGCATAGGCAAAATATTCTCTGATATAAATTGTACCAGTGTTTTCTTAGGTCAGTCACCCAAGGCAATAGAAATAAAAACAAATATAAACAAATGGGACCTAATCAAACTTACAAGCTTCTGCACAGCAAAGGAAACAATAAACAAAACAAAAAGACAACCTATAGACTGGGAGAAAATATTTGCAAATGATGTGACTAACAAGGGCTTAATCTCCAAGATATACAAACAGCTCATACAACTCAGGGATCATTTTTTTTTAAGATTTATTTTATTATTTATTTATTTTATTTATTTTTGGCTGTATTGGGTCTTCACTGCTGTACACAGGCTTTCTCTAGTTGTGGTGAGCAGGGACTACTCTTTGTTGCAGTGTGCAGGCTTCTCATTGCAGTGGCTTCTCTTGTTATGGAGCATGGGTTCTAGGCATGCAGGCTTCAGTAGCTGCAGCACGCAGGCCCAGTAGTTGTGGCTTGCAGGGTCTAGAGCACAGTCTCAGTAGTTGTGGCACACGGGTTTAGTTGCTCCGCAGCATGTCAGATCTTCCTGGACCAGGGATCAAACCCGTATCTCCTGCATTGGCAGGTGGATTCTTAACCAGTGCACCATCAGAGAAGTCCCCTCATACAACTCAACAACAAAAATAAAACAACCCAATCAAAAAATGGGCAGAAGACCTTAATAGCTATTTCTCCAAAGAAGACATACAGATGGCCAATAGGCACATGAAAAGATGCTCAACATCACTAATTATTAGAGAAATGCAAATCAAAACTACAATGAGGTACCACCTCACACTGATCAGAATGGCCATCATCAAAAAGTCTACACATAACAAATGCTGGAGAGGGTGTGAAGAAAAGGGAATCCTCCTACACTATTGGTGAGAATGTAAATTGGTGTAGTTACTAGGCAAAACAGTATGGAGGTTCCTTAGAAAACTAAAAATAGAGTTACCATACGATCCAGCAACCCCATTCCTGGGCATATACCCAGACAAAACTATAATTCAAAAGAATACATGCACCCCTATGCTCAGAGCAGCACTATTCACAATAACCAAGACATGGAAACAACCTAAATGTCCATTGACAGATGAATGGATAAAGATGGTGTGGTACATATATACAATGGAATACTACACAGCCATAAAAAATGAAATAGGGCTTCCCAGGTGGTGCAATGGTTAAGAATCTGCCTGCCAATGCAGGGGACATTGGTTCAAGTCCTGGTCCAGGAAGATTCCACATGCTGCGGAGCAACTAAGCCCGTGTGCCACAACTACTGAGCCTGTGCTCTAGAGCCCGCAAGGCACAATTATTGAGTCCATGTGCCACAACTAATGAAGCCTGAGTGCCTAGAGCCTGTGCTCCACAACAAAGGGAAGCCACCACAATGGGAAGCCCACGCACTGCAATGAAGAGTAGCCCCCGCTCTCCACAACTAGAGAAACCCCGTGCGCAGCAATGAAGACCCAACACAGCAAATAGATTAATCAGTTTTAGAAAATGAATGAAATAATGCCATGTGCAGCAACATAGATGCAACTAGAAATTATCTTACTAAGTGAAGTCAGTCAGAGAAAGACAAATACCATATGATATCACTTGTATGTGGAATCTAAAATATGGCACAAATGAACCTATCTACAAAACAGAAATATACTCACAGACATAGAGAACAGATTTGTGGTTGCCAAGGGGGATGGGGGAGGGAGAGGGATGGACTGGGAGTTTGGGGTTAGTATATGCAAACTATTACATTTAGAATGGATAAACTACAAGGTCCTACTGTATAGCACAGGAAACTATATCCAATCTCCTGGGACAAACCATAATGGAAAAAAATATTTAAAAGGAATGTATACATGTGCATAACTGAATCACTTTGCTGTACAGCAGAAGTTAGCACAAGATTGTAAACCGACTATACTTCAATAAAAATTTAAATTAAAAAAACTGGTATGGTCAGTCTTTATAATTTTAGTCATTCTAGTGGGTACACAGTAGCATCATATTATGATTTTAATTTGCATTTCCCTAATGAGTAATGAAGTTGAGCATCTTTTCATGTGTTTATTTGGCATTTGTATATTGTCTTTGGTAAAATGTCTGATCAAATCTTTTGCCCACTTTCCATCTGATTATCTGCATTCTTGAGTTTTGAAAATTGTCTCATGTTTTTTCACTTAACATGTATACAGTATGATCCTTTTGTGAAAAATTAAAATTTGAAGGATCCAACCCACATTTGTACATTTAGACAGTTGGGTAGTCCATACACCAAAATTATTAATGACTTAACAAGAACTGTCTGGGACAGATGAAGTGAGGTTACTGGGGATTCATATGATAATTTCTATATTGCTTTTCATCAATCATATAAAACATGATAAAGTCATTTCTCTTTGGCTGAGGGCAAGTTGGGGGGAAAAACACAAATAAAAAGTCAAAAATTCACCAGCAGCAACCAAATGAGGAAAGGAATAAAGCCTCAAGTCATAAAGTTTAAAAAGTCATGGCTCATGGAAGCAACCTAAATGTCCATCAACAGATGAATGGATGAAAAAGATGTGGTACGTATATACAATGGAATATTACTCCGCTGTAAAAAGCAATGAAACTGGGACATTTGTAGAGACATGGATGGACCTAGAGACTGTCATGCAGAGTGAAGTGAGTCAGAAAGAGAAAAACAAATATCGTATATTAACACATATATGTGGAATATAGAAAAATGGTACAAATCAACTAGTTTGCAAGGCAGAAATAGAGACACAGATGTAGAGAACAAACATATGGACACCAAGTGGGGAAAGCGGGGAGGGTTGGGGGGAATGAATTGGGAGATTGGGAGACCAAATTGTACACTCTAAATATATGCAGTTTATTATCTGTTAACTGTATCTCAATAAAAGTTCTTAAAAAATAAATAAAATACAATGGTTTTCCAGCTTTCAAAAAAAAAAGTCATGGCTAAGAAAACAGAAGAAAGATCTAGCTCAGCAAAACTCCTTCCAATGTGGAGATGTACAGATTGAGTGAGTAGACAGTCCTGGGGTAAGATAAGGAAAACAAAAATCCTCAAGATTTGGACCCCAGCTATCACTGAGGTACCCCAACAGAGGCAGACAAGCCTGCTGGGGGATGTCATCTCTCAGGGAACTGGTATGAGCTAGAGGATGCATCCAGAGCTGGACTGAGTGAGCCCAGACATTTAAGAGAATTTCAGGAGACTGAAACCCAGGACTCCCAAGTTGTCTTTTGCCTCTCCCCTCGTGTTACAAAAAAGAAGTATATAGAAAGCAACTTCTTTTTTCCCCAAGTATTTTATTATTTTTATTTATTTTTTATTGAAGTACAGTTGATTTACAATGTTTCAGGTGTACAGCAAAGTGATTCAGTTATGCACACGTGCGCACATTTGCGTGTGTGTATTCTTTTTCAGTTTTTTTCCATTATGGGTTATTACAAGATATTGAATATAGTTCCTTGTGCTATACAGTAGGTCCTTATTATCTATCTATTTTATATATAGTAGTGTATATCTGTTAATCCCAAATTCCCAGTTTATCCCTCCCCACCCTTTTCCCCTCTGGTAACCATAAATTTGTTTTCTATGTCTGTGAGTCTATTTCTCTTTTGTAAATAAGTTTACTTGTATCATATTTTAGATTCCACATATAAGTGATATCATGGTATTTGTCTTTGTCTGACTTACTTCACTTAGTATGATAATCTCTAAGTCCATCCATGTTGCTGCAAATTGCATTATTTCATTCTTTTTATGGCTGAGTAGTATTCCATTCTATAAATGTACCACCTCTTCTTTGTCCATTTATCTATTGATGGACACTTAGGTTGCTTCCATGTCTTGGCTATTGTGAATAGTGCTGCTATGAACACTGGGGTGCATGTGTCTATTCAAATTAGAGTTTTTGTCTTTTCCAGATATATGCCCAGGAATGGGACTGCTGGATCATATGGCAACTTCATTTTTAGTTTTTTAAGGAACCTCCATACTATTTTGCATAGTGGCTGCACCAATTTACATTTCCATCAACAGCACAGGAAGGTTCTCTTTGATGCACACCCTCTCCAGCATTTATCAGTTGTGGACTTTTTGATGATGGCCATCCTGACCAGAGTGAGGTGGTACCTTATTACAGTTTTGATTTGCATTTCTCTAGTAATTAGCAATGCTGAGCATCTTTTCACGTGCCCATTGGCCATCTGTATGTTTTCTTTGGAGAAATATCTATTAAGGTCTTCTGCCTATTTTTTGTTTGGGTTGTTTGTTTTTTGGCTATTGAGCTGTATGAATTGTTCATATATTTTGGAAATTAAGCCCTTGTCAGTCACATCATATTTTCTCCCATTCCATAGGTTAGTTTTTCATTTTGTTTATGATTTCCTTTGCTGTGCAAAAGCTTTTAAGTTTAATTAGATCCCATCTGTTTATTTTTGCTTTTATTTCCATTACTCTAGGAGACAGGTCCAAAAAAATATTGTGACGATTTATGTTAAAGAGTGTTCTGCTTATGTTTTCCTTTAGGAGTTTTATAGTATCCAGTCTTTTTTTTTTAATTTAATTTTAATTTTATTAATTTATTATTTTTTGGGGGGTACACCAAGTTCAATCATCTGTTTTTATACACATATCCCCATATTCCCTCCCTTCCTTGACTCCCCCACCTCGAGTCCCCCCCACCCTCTCCGCCCCAGTCCTCTAAGGCATCTTCCATCCTCAAGTTGGACTCCCTTTGTTATACAACAACTTCCCACTGACTATCTATTTTACAGTTGGTAGTATATATATGTCTGTGCTACTCTCTCGCTTCGTCTCAGCTTCCCCCTCACCTCCCACCCCCTCCCAAACCTCGAGTTCTCCAGTCCATTCTCTATATCTGCTTCCTTGTTCTTGTCACTGAGTTCATCAGTACCATTTTTAGATTCCGTATATGTGAGTTAGCATACAATATTTGTCTTTCTCTTTCTGATTTACTTCACTCTGTATGACAGACTGTAGTTCTATCCACCTCATTACATATAGCTCCATCTCATCCCTTTTTATAGCTGAGTAATATTCCATTGTATATATATGCCACATCTTCTGTATCCATTCATTTGTTGATGGGCATTTAGGGTGCTTCCATGTCCTGGCTATTGTAAATAGTGCTGCAATAAACATTATGGTACAAGTTTCTTTTGGGATTATGGTTTTCTTTGGGTATATGCCCAGTAGTGGGATTACTGGATCATATGGTAGTTCTATTTGTAGTTTTTTAAGGAACCTCCAAATTGTTTTCCATAGTGGCTGTACCAACTTACAGTCCCACCAACAGTGCAAGAGAGTTCCCTTTTCTCCACAACTTCTCCAACATTTGTTGTTTCCAGATTTTGTGATGATGGCCATTCTGACTGGTGTGAGGTGATACCTCATTGTGGCTTTGACTTGCATTTCTCTGATGATGAGTGATGTTGAGCATCTTTTCATGTGTTTGTTGGCCATCTGTATGTCTTCTTTGGAGAAATGTATATTGAGGTCTTCTGCCCATTTGTGGATTGGGTTATTTGCTTTTTTGGTATTAAGCCACATAAGCTGCTTGTATATTTTGGAGGTTAATCCTTTGTCCGTTGTTTCATAGGCAATTATTTTTTCCCATTCTGAGGGTTGCCTTTTAGTCTTGTTTATGGTTTCTTTCGCTGTGCAAAAGCTTTTAAGTTTCATGAGGTCCCATTTGTTTATTCTTGATTTGATTTCCATGATTCTAGGAGGTGGGTGAAAAAGGATCTTGCTTTGATGGATGTCATAGAGTGTTCTACCTATGTTTTCCTCTAGGAGTTTGATAGTGTCTGGCCTTACATGTAGGTCTTCAATCCATTTTGAGTTTATTTTTGTGTATGGTGTTAGGAAGTGTTCTAATTTCATTCTTTTACATGTAGCTGTCCAATTTTCCCAGCACCACTTATTGAAGAGGCTGTCTTTTTTCCATTGTATATTCGTGCCTCCTTTGTCAAAGATAAGGTGCCCATATGTGTTTGGGCTTACTTCTGAGTTCTCTATTCTATTCCATTGATCTTCCTTTCTATTTTTGTGCCAGTACCATACTGTCTTGATCACTATGGCCTTGTAGTAGAGTTTGAAGTCAGGAAGCCTCATTCCACCAACTCCAGTTTTCCTTCTCAAGATTGCTTTGGCTATTCGGGGTCTTTTGCGTTTCCATACAAATCGTAAGATTTCTTGCTCTAGTTCTGTGAAAAATGCCATTGGTAATTTGATCGGGATTGCGTTGAATCTGTACATTGCTTTGGGTAGTACAGCCATTTTCACGATGTTGATTCTTCCAATCCAGGAACATGGTATGTCCCTCCATCTGTTTGTGTCGTCTTTGATTTCTTTCATCAATGTCTTAAAGTTTTCTGCATACAGATCTTTTGCCTCCTTAGGCAGGTTTATAGTATCCAGTCTTATATTTAAGCCTTTAATCCATTTTGAGTTTATTTTTGTATATGGTGTTAGAGAATGTTCTAATTTCACTCTTTTACGTGTAACTGTCCAGTTTTCCTAGCACCACTTATTGAAGAGAGTGTCTTTTCTCCATTGCATATTCTTGCCTCTTTTGTCATAGATTAGCCGACCATAAGTGTGTGGGTTTATTCTGGGCTTTCTATCCTGTTCCATTGATCTATGTGTCTGTTTTTGTGCCAGTACCATACTATTTTGATTACTGTAGCTTTGTAGTAGTCTAAAGTCAGGGAGCTTGATTCCTCCAATTCCATTCCTCTTTCTCAAGATTGTTTTGGCTATTCAGGGTCTTTTTTGTTTCCATACAAATTTTAAAATTTCTTGTTCCAGTTCTATGAAAAATGCCATTGGTAATTTGATAGGGATTGCATTGAATCCGTAGATTGCCTTGGGTAGTATGGTCATTTTAAAAATATCGATTCTTCCAATCCAAGAAAATGGTATATCTTTCCATCTGTTTGTGTGGTCTTTAATTTCTTTCATCAGCGTCTTATAGTTTTTGGAGTACAGGTTTTTTGTGGAAAGTAACTTCTATCCTTAAACTAAAGTGTAACTGAGTGTGGACAAGAGATAAGTTCTGTCAAGTTGAGGTGAAAACGCTGTCAAGAAGAATTCACACACTATATCAGAGCAAACAAAAAATATAAGCAGAACTGCCCATGTTAAATATGAGTAGAATGAAAAGAAGTGGTCTAGAAAATATATAAATATGCCACGGGGTGGGGAAAAACAAAAACAACTTACGTGATGAACAAAGAACCCATTCTGGGGAAGAATATAACCATAGGAAAATAAGTAGCTTTTTTGTGAATGTTTTAGACATACACAGGAACTTAATAAGAATATAGATTTGATAAGGCACAAGAGCTCATATACAAGATGATGAAACAACAAAATCAGAGAAAAAGGAACACTGAGAGCAAAGAATAAATTAAAACCTAAACAAGATCATTCATTCAAATAAGTAAATTATATACAGCAAAAAGGAAAGGGCGGGGGAGGGAAGAAAGGAGGATGTGGAAGAAAGAAAATGGCTGAAAATCAAAGTAATAGCACAGAAGAAAGGGTTGGGCTTTTACAGTTAATTGCTTTTACCTTTCTCCTTTTCTTTTGCATTTGATAGTAAAAGGACAGAAATGGAAGATAAAGAAATCCAATGTCCCTGAAGTGGAGAACTTAACTAGTGAAATAGAAAGAGTTCACAGGATACAATACAGAAAAATTTTCCAGCAATGAAGAAAGAATTTATCAAGGGTACACTGTGTATTAGGGGAAAATGAAACAGGATGATCACCATTGAGATCTATCCTTGTTAAGTTACTAAAATTCAAGAAAAATAAAAGGAACTTTTCAGGCATATTCATACACACACACACACACACACACACACACACACACACACACGCACACACAGTAAGTTACCTACAAGAGAGAGAAACAAAAGACTAGCTGGCCTCAGACTTCACAGTTACATTCAGCGGTAGAAGACAATGGAGTAATGTCTACAATATTCTGAGGGAAAGAAAGTATAACCCAAGAATATAATATCCAGCCAAGACGTCATTCAAATTCATAAAGGGACTAGGCAGACATTCTTAACATGAAACAGTGAAATAAATATAGCACCCACAACCTCTTCTTGAAGGAACTTCTCAATGATAAAATCCTGACAATCAAGAAATAAGTCAAAGTAAAGGATTCAGAAATATAGATGAGCCATGGGCCAAAGCCTGGTTGTAAGCATACAATCCTTTTAAATACGAACTAAAACTAGACAAACAGATAAAACAAGCAGATGATTTATGGTTGCATAACAGAATATAAATGTTGTAAGTCCTAAAAAAGTAAAAATATTCTGATTAATAAAAAGTGGGTGTAGGCAAAAGCATTAGGAGGAAGTGTAAGAAAGCTAATCTCCTCGTCCTTCTTCATAGTAGAGTCCACTGATAATGTTTAATATTGAAAAAGGTAGATTTAAAAATGACTAAATGACCATTTGACCCAGCAAATTCACTCCTAGGTATCTTTCTAAGAGAAATGAAAACATATGTCCACACAAAAACTCATTGTAAATGCTCATAACAGCATTAGTCCAAAAAGTGTAAACAACCCAAATGTCCAGCAACAGATGAATGAATAAACAAATAGGGGTATATACCTATAATGGAATATTATTTGCCAATAAAAAGAAATGAAATATTGATACATGCTTCAAAATGGATGAACCTTGAAAGCATTGTGCTAAGTGAGATAAGACAGTCACAAAGGACCATATACTGCATGATTCTATTTAAATAAAATGTCCAAAATAGGCAAATATATAGAAATTAAAAGTAGATCAGTGACTGTTTAGGGAGGGGGAAAGATATGGAGGTTGGGGGGGTCACTGATAGCTAAAGGGGACAAGATTTCTTTTTAAGGTGACAAAAAGTTCTAAAATCAACTGTGATGGTGGCACCATTCTGTGTATATACTAAAAACCATTGCATTGTACACTATTATTAATGGGTGAATTATATGGTCTGGGAATTATAGCTCGATAAGGCTGTTACCAAAAAGACACTACAAAAAAATGACTAACTGATCAATGGTTTTCATAATAGTTTTTCTTAAGCTTAGAGGGATATTAATGACTAATATCTTTTACGATAAAGAAACATTCGTCTGAAGATTAGCAATTCCTATATTTTATTTCAGTGTTTTATTCTGTTAAATTCAAGTAAAATTAAACAAATCTTTTAATTTAATATATATTATCCAATATTATAAAGGTTTTTCACTCTATCCATCCACCCATCCCTCTATCTACACATATGCACAAAAGGTATCTGAAATAATTTTCACACAATATGAATACTGGGGCAGTAAGAATTTGTGTGATTTGTTGATTTCTTTATTGTTTCCTATACTGGTTAAATGCTTAATAATGAGTATGTGTTATTTGTATTTGTCTTCAAATTATAAAGAACAAAGTAAATATACCAAAATGTTAAATGTTTACATGTGGGTTGCAGGAATAGGAATGTTTCTTTTCCTTCCTTCTTTATTCTTTTCTGTACTTTCCAAATTTTCCTATAATGAACATCTATTATTTTATAGATAGAAGTAAAAAAATAAAAGAATTAAAGGAATGTGTAGCATTTCTTTAAATGATTGCTTGGTTCTTACCTGGGCTCCTTCTGTTGCTCCTGAATGATCTTTCTTCCTGGCCAGATATCGCCCATCTGGGACTGATGAAGGAGGGACTGTCCCACTGTCTCTCTTTTATTCACTTCAAGACAAACAAAAGCATGGCGGGGGAGTGGTGATGAGGCGGGAAGGGAAACACTGCACGTTTGCAGAAAGGATGGCAACACAATCTTCATGGTCCCCACAAACAGGCTAAGCCCATGGAGTGAAGACAGCACCAGTAAGAATACACTAAGATTCCACACCAGAGGGTCTATCACTGAGGTCAAGCAGCTCAAGGAACCATTTCCCAACACGTCCAGTACCTGCAGGTTTGCGGCGCAGGGACATCCTGATTATCTCACTGCCTGTGCGGTAAGCAAAGCGATTCACTTTCTGGTCATAAAACCAGTCTCCAGTTGCCTTCTTCAGCTCTCTGGGAAAGAATAAAAGAAAATGACAGAGGGATTAAAAAAAATGGCCCTTGACATTCAACCAACAAAGGATGAGGGGAGAAATTCTAACCACAACTGAGGCCCCATTTCTTCTCTCTACTCAGCCATAAGTAACACTCACATTTCCTTGGCGCACACCTTGCACCTCCAGGTACCATTGCTTTCCTGGATGCAGCAGTCCCGACACACCAGGTGATTACAACCCCGACAAGTGTTGGTCTTGGGAGTCAAACGGCCCAGGCTCTCCTGGCACCGGGCACAGGTCCGATCGCTATAGTGTTGGCTGCCCCTTTTGGCCCCTTTCCTTTTTATCTCCAGTAACTCATTCTTCAGTCGCCTGCCAAGACCCAAAAGAGAAACACAAGTGATTTGAAATCTGCATAGGCTGGGTGGAGAGGGGTTGAGTGGTAGAGACAATAAGACTATTTGGTTCTGTGAAAGCAGGAACCTCAAAGCCCAACCCGATCCAATGAGGAGTTGTCAACCTCATACACAAGTTCCTCTGAAAGTCAGATGAGAAGTATAAGGAAAAGTCCAGGTATCATCAGTTAAAGGCCTGGGAACCCATGATTTTTAGGGGACTCTTACCTAATCCTTTTCTCATCTGCTTTTCGGAGCTCCTCATCTCGTTGTAGAACATTCAGGATCAAATCCCTTTCCACCTCAGACAAAAAAGAGAGGTCAAGTATCTCCGACATGACTTATTCTAGTTTTTCCTTCTACTCTTCTTTCTTCAAAGCTACCAGGCCAGGAGGGCTACCCCAGAGTTGCCTGAAATAAAATAAGAACTAATTTCGCACAGATAATTTACTCCAGAAGAGACCCACAGCCCTAGAGCCTTTTGGTAGACTTGAGCCAGGCTAAAGAGACAACAGAGAAGTATGTGACCAATTTACTATTCTTACTCCCAGCTGAATCCTACTCTGAAAATGAAGAGGCTTTGATTTTTTCAAGAAGAGAAACTTATTCATGACTCTGGCAAAGGGTTGGGTCTTTCAACATAAGCATCTTAGTCTAAAAAGAGCACAGAACAGCTGAGGCAAATTCCCCCTCCATCAAATGTATCCTCAATCATCCAATTTTCAATACTTTTAATGTTCTCCAGTCACAAGTCTATCAAGCCAAATAATCAGACAGCTGGTCTCTGTAGTCAAGAAAACCACACAGGGACCTTTGCCACTTGAAGCGCATTTCCCCTTCCCTGACCAGCATCCATGTTCCCAGGATGCAGTAAGCTTTCTGCTACACTTCAAAACTGCCATCACCTACTCTATCTCCCCAAGTCCTTATTGCTAACACTACCTCAAGAATATCTTCATCTATTTCACGCACATTTGTCGAGAACCCACTCTGACAGGCATTGTGCAAACTGCTGGGGATACAGAGATGAGTAAGGCATAGTTCTTGTCCTTAAGAAGGTCACCGAGTAGTAGGGGAGACAGATACACACAAATACAGTACAGTGTACTAAGCGCTATTAGAGGGATAATAAATTGTTATGGGAACTTAGAGACGGGAGTAACTAATTCTATTTTGCCTAGAGAGGGAAGAGAGAGAACTATACATGTGGAAAGTTTTAACAGAACAGGTGGATCTTACCTTATAACAGGGGTCCCCAACCCCTGGGCCGCAGACCTGTACTGGTCCACCGCGGCCTGTTAGGAACTGGGCCACACAGCAGGAGGTGAGCGGTGGGTGAGTGAGCAAAGCGTCATCTGCCGCTCCCCACTGCTCCCATTACTGCCTGAACCACCTCCCCCTAACCCCACCATCCGTGGAAAAATTGTCTTCCACGAAACCAGTCCCTGTTGCCAAAAAGTCTGGGGACCCCTGCCTTATAGAACAGAATATATATCTGTTGGTTGGGGAGAATGGTAGCAAATATAGGTTGGAACCAGATTATGTAGCTCTCAAATACTCTTAAAAATTAAGAATTTTAAAGTTGATTACACAGACACCAGAAATCCATCAAACATCTTTGCTATTGCTTTGTTTTTGATTTTGGGAAATCACATACTCAAATTTGTTTTACAAAGATCGCACTAGCTATAGTATAGAAGACTGATTCAAAAGACAAACTGAAGTACAATTAGTAACACATCGTAAAATATGCATACTCCTTAGGCAAGCAATATCACATCTAAGAATCTACCTAATAGAAATATTCACATAAATGTGTATGCAAAGTATACATACAAAAAAAGTTAACTGCAATATTATCTGTAAGAGCAAAAGCGAGTTCTTTAACAGAGAAATCATTAAACAAAACAATACTTCCATATGATGGCATACTATGTATCCATTTAAAAAATGTGGTAGAGACTTCCCTGGTGGTCCAGTGGTATAGAATCTGCCTTGCAATGCAGGGGACGGCGGTTCAATCCCTGGTCAGGGAAGTAAGATCCCACATGCTGTGGGAAAACTAAGTCCACATGCTGCAACTAGAGAGCCCGTGTGCCGCAAACTACAGAGTCCATGTGCTCTGGAGCCCATGAGCCACAGCTAGAGAGAAGCCCATGCACTGCAATGAAGAGCCCACAAACGGCAAGGAAAAGATCCTGCATGCCACAATGAAGATCCAGCATGCTGCAATTAAGACCTGACGCAGCCAAAAAATAATAAAGATATATCTGTATGAAAATATGTTCCTAAGTGAAAAAATAAAGTCATTTCAGGACTACACTTGAATGATCTGTTTGGTAAAGTATTTATCTATACATTTGTTCAATTTTTTTAAATTTATTTATTTGTTTATTTATTTATTGGCTGCATTGGGTCTTCATTGCTGCACATGGGCTTCTCTAGTTGTGGAGAAATACATTTGTGTATGCAAAGAAAAAGGTCTAGAACAAAACCCATTATCACTGGTTTCTCTTGGGAAGCAAAACTGGAAGGGGGCAACTTTTACTTTATATAGTTCTGATTTTTTTTTACAGACATGTCTTACTTTTTTTTTTTTTTTGCATGTCTTACTTTTAAATTTCAAAAAAAGAAAACAATTCAAAGGAGACGCAGGGATTATTGTAATAATCCAGACAAAAAGACAACCTAGGTTTACTTAACTATGCTTTTAACCAACTGGGCAAAGTCATTGTATTTCTGTCATCCTCTGGTTTCTCATCTACAAAATGACATACCTCTCAAAGTTGTCAAGAAAATAATTAAATAATGTGTGTCAAAGGTCCCATCACAATATTTGGAACACATGTTTGGAGTACACGTACTCACTCAATCTGCTGCTAGGCAGACCTAAACCAGAACAGGAAGACAAAAGGACACAGAATAGGTTTGAGAAGTAGAACTGACAGAATGGAGTGACTGGAAAGGAGAAAGAAGGTGAAGGCAAAGATGCCTACCGCACATGTCAAGGTTAAACAACTGACCGGCTAGTAACAGTACCAACAGTCATAAGGCCTGTAAGAAAAGAAACAGGTATGGAAATAAGGCAAGAAGTTTCATTTTAGTCATGTTGAGTTTGTGCTGCATACTGGATATCCAGATAATTAGGTTCTGGAAGTAGTTGGAGGCATAAAGCTGGACCTCAGGAAGAGAGACTGCATCTGAAAATATAGATTTGGTAGTCATGACAGTCCAAGAGCCCAGGATGGACAGAGCACGAGAAAGGAAATGAGGATCATACTTACCTTCTCTGCTCTCCCTTGAAACTACACAACAGGCACTTTTCACTTTTTTAAACTAATTACCGACAAGACAATAGAGAGTATAAACAACACAGCAAAACTATACATGTTCTGGAAATTTCAACATCTTCTTGACTTCACTATTTCTTGGTCTTTATTGAACTACAAGATGCTAAGCCTCTTTCAAAGGTTCTTTCCTGGGTAGTCTTGAGGAAATATTCTTAATTCTCATCCCCAAGGAGAATATATACTCTCCACGAGAATATTCAATATTCTTCTATGTATCTGGGCCAGCACCTAATACTGTATTTGGCACATTGTGTTACATATGCCACCACTACTGCTAAGCATCATCACTGTCACCATCACCCCAATAGTTCCATTTATTGTGAGTTTATTACATGCCAGGCAACAAGTACTTTACATATGTTAACTAATTTAATCCTCACAACAACCCCAAGAATGAGGTACTATTTATCACCCACATTTTATAGATGAGGACTCAGGAGAGGTTAGGTTAACTTGCCCAAGAATAAACAACAAGTAATTGCAGTTGCTGGGATTCAAGCCCAGGCAATCAGATTCTAGACCCAGCGCTCTACTGGCTTTGTCAAGGCAGGATCATGGCCAAAGCAATTATAAAATATTGAACAGAGCAATCGAAAGCATTGTGGAAATGAATTCCCATATGTGTCATTATGGCTGAAGAACTGGCCAAAAATCAGCAGCTTCTGGATAAAATAGGTGTCACCAATTGCCTGGCAATTAAAGACCAAGGATGGCACAGGCATACTGGAAATGAAAGCAAAACCAGATTTATTAGAAAATTGATGTTTGTGGAGAGGCAGCAGAGCTCTGTGATGAGACAAGCACATTGGCACAATAATGAGACCAAATAATAGTAAAAGCCAAGGAAGCAAGAGCATCATTGAGGAAACAAAGATAGTACCATAACAAAATGAAACTGCTAATACTGTACATTTCCCTTTATTTTTCACTCATGGACTTGACCAACCAGAACTGCCCCCCTCTGAAATCTTAAATTCAAGAATCCCTACTTTTGAATTATAGCTTATTCCCACTATACCTGTTCTTCAACCTCATGAAGACCACAGTCTCTTGAGCCCACCCTCCATTTTCTCTTGGTTTACTTGCCTCCTATTGATCTATCTTCCTTACCTACCCATCCTGGACTCCAGATGGCTCAACATTTGAACCGTCCTCACCAGTATCTTCCATATCCATGCACCTTCATCCTTCTGCAGCAACTGTCCATCAAAATCCCAAACCTGTACCAATGCTATAGTCTGACTTGTCTGCTCCTATACGCAGGTCCTGCATAATTCCTGGTCTACATTCTCAGCTGGACCGTCACTGTCACCCATAAGTCCTTTTACTTGCCTTTAGTTCAGTTCCCTTACCTAGTCCTTTCAGGTTCTATTTTAAGCCCTCATTCATCTCACACCCCTACTTCCCTTTCCCCCAGTTCCCATCAGACATCCCTGTTTCACACTTGTTAAAAAAAATATTTTTAGAATCCGTCAGCCATGACCTCCATCAGCTCCCTGCCTCCTCTCCCCCATCACTTGCCAATCTGATTCCTTTTAGGAAAGCCAAATCCCACCCCCAACCCCACCTTAGACCATAGGTTGCTATTTCCAATGTTAACCCTGTTACTAGCCAGCTCACTTGAGATGCGATCTTGCAGTCAGTAGTGGGGAAAATAAAACAGAATAAGAAAAAAATTTAAAGGCAAGGAGAAAAAGCATATAAAAAATGAAACAAATAGAAAGCAAAATATAAGATGGTAAAACTTGAACACAATAATCTTGATATAATGAACATATGTAGATTTAACCAAATGGATACATCTAGTTTATACCCTAATCCTGTAGATTAAGATATAATAAATGAACACTAACACCAACACTAACACAGCTAGTTTTCAAGAAGGGGTGAGGGGAGCTCTCTCAAATTATCTTAATTTCTGAAGACCAGTTCAACAGAGCAGAGACATTTGTTAGTTATATGACCTTGGACAAGGGCCTAAAATATAAAAAAGATATCAAAGATATAGAATTCCTTGTAAGAACAGTACTTGACTTCAAAATCTTTGTGGTGTTCCCAAAACGGAAACTGATGTGAATTAGAAAAACATCAAATAATGTCCCTGAACTGGGCAGCAAATAAAACAGATTTTTCTGTGTTTAATTTGTTGGGCACACTGGTACCCCTCCCTTTTCCAAACATGCAATGTGTATATAAATGTGAAGATGGTAATACTTATGCTAAAACTAGAAACTTCCACCAGATGTGGCCTTCTTAAAGGTAGGCACTGTATGTGGACTTTAGACCCCCAAGAGCTTACTTGGCACAGTGTCTGATATACAATATAAGTTCAATAAACGTTTACTGAATGTCTTCACCCAGAAATCTATTTGTACTTACATGAATACAAACTGAAACTCACAGAAACTGAAGAGTGGTAGTAGAGCTGAGAGCAAAGTGTTTCCTGAGGCGGTCTGGTGTCATGGTTAAAAGAATGGCCTCTGGACCCAGACTGCCTGAATTTGAATCCCAACTTCATCAATTACTAGCTGTGTGACCTTGGGCAAGTTACTAAACCTCTCAGTGCTTCAATTTCCTCATTTGTAAAAGGAAGATAATAACTATATCTACCGTCTTGGGCTTGTTATAAAGATTCAATGAGTTTTACATACGGACACCAAGTGGGGAAAGTGGGGACGGTTGGGGGGGGATGAACTGGGAGATTGAGATACCAAATTGTACACTCTAAATATATGCAGTTTATTGTCTGTTAACTGTATCTCAATAAAAGTTCTTAAAAAAAGATTCAATGAGTTTTAAAAATATGTAATGTTTAAAGAAATATGAACACAGAGAATGCACTCTAAGTTTTAGCTATTTTTGTTTTTGCCAATTTTTTTTTTTTTTTGACACACGGGCTTAGTTGCTCCGCGGCATGTGGGATCTTCCTGGAGCTGGGATCGAACCCACGACCTCTGCATTGGCAGGCAGATTCTTAACCACCGCGCCACCTAGGAACCCCTATTTTTGTCAATTTTTATATGTACATTTGTGCTTTAAGATGTAACTGGGTCTTACAAAGTGATATTTATTTTCTATTAAAGAATACAGATGAATTGTGAGTTAAACTGCATCTAGACACCATTTAAAGTTTCAGGCACTTTTTTAAAGTGAGAAACTATGCTGACAACTTTAGAGATGACAGAGAATTCCAGAAAAATTGACCCGCGCTCAAGGACTAAAAGGCTGGACTGGTATTAAATGATTTCTCTAAACCTCAAAGTGATACTATGTGACGGCTTTGCATATAAATTCTATTCCATCATCAGTCATGTCCCACTTAAGTGATATGACTAAAGCATTTTGCTGTTTGGACCAAGGGCAATGGACAATTTTGGTAAAATTTATACCTCACTGAAAACGAAAAAGTAAACCAGTGTATTTCAAAGGATATCAGTTTAACCAAGAAACCCTGAATTAAACTGCTACTATTAAGCAAATGATAGTATGTTTTACATAAAAACTGATAAATGATGTAAAAAGATTTGCACTGCTGCATGTCAGATTCTGTATACTTTTGAACATATATTTAGAACTGATGTGCCTATGTCAAGAAACACGATTCTTGAAAAATTAGAGTTCTTAGATTCTTGAAAAATTAGAATTCTTAGATTCTTAGATTCTTGAAAAATTAGAATTGAAATTGGGCTACAAATTATAATTGGTCATGAAAATCTAGGATTTTTAAAATGTCAGTGGCCTTCTATTTCTGGCCAAGAATGGATTTTTACCCTGCCTGGATGCCCCACTCCCCAAAATGGATAAAATACATAAAACAATGGTGATTTTCAAGACACTGAATATCAGGCAATGGAGGCCTGTGATTCCTGGGAGACAGGAAACAAATAGGGTGAGCCCTCTGATGTTCCAGGCTCACTGTCTTGAGAGAGCTTCCAGGCCATGGTGCAGGGAGAATGAATACAGGCAGAGCCTGGTGAACTCCCTTAGTGGCGGTGACAGAGCTGAGAGTCTGGCTAGAGTTCACAGGATAGAGTACCTGAGAGAGCCACACAGAGAGAGGTCTTCAGAGAGCTGCAGAGGGTCTCCCTCAAGTATTCAGCAAAGGACTGATCAGTACATGGCATGCCTGTGAGGAAATTACCCTAGGCCAGAGAAAGAACCCCAGCTGAAAGGATTTAAAAGAACAGTGCCTGTCACTCACACATGACCAGGAGTAGTGCCTGTTTCACCAGTCAAACTGGAAAACCTCATGATTCACAGGGCACTGGGCAGAGTACTCAGAAGGGTCTTGCCTACATAATGGGAAATAATTAGCCCTAGACTGTGCAGTGCTTCCGTCCTGCCTAACAAATCTAAACAGAAAAGCCGGGAAGGATCAATCTGTTTCAAGTAATTCCAGTGCATCCCAGAATAGAGCTCAAGCATATTTCTAGTAATATAAAAATATGCAGCACCCAACAAGGTAAAATTTACAATATCTGGTACCCAATAAAAAATAAACAAGCATGCAAAAAAGCAAGAAAATACAGTCCGTGATGAGAAGAAAAATCAATCAAAAACTGACCAAGAACTGACAGAAATGTTAGAATTAGCGAAGTCATTAAAAGTTATTATAACTGTATTCCATATTTCAAAAAGTTAAATAAAAAATAACATGAAAGGTGTTAAAAAGACCTAAATCAAACCTAGATATAAAAAAAAAACAATGTCTGGGATGAAAAATATACAGAATTAGATTAACAGCAGATTACACATTGCAGTAGAAAAGATTATTGAACTTGAAGACCTCAATAGAAACTATCCAAATGAAACAGAAAGAAAAAAGACTGAAGAAAAAGAACAGAGCATTAATGAGCTATGGAACAACTTTAAGCTGTCTAATGTGCAATTTACTGGAGTCACCAAAGGAAATGGGGGCACTGAAAAAATATTTGAGAAAATACTGGTCCAATTTTTTTCTAAGTTTGATGAACGCTATGAGTTTACAGATCCAAGAAGCTCAATGAACTTCAGGCACAAGAAATAGAAAGAAAACTGCAGCATATGGCACAGCAGAGTCAATTTTTTTAAAACCAGAGATAATGAGAAAATCTTAAAAGCAGCCACCAGGTGGGGGGCGGGAGGGAAACAACACATTATACACAGAAGAACAAAGATGATGAAAGCAAATTTACCATTGGAAACAATGCAAATGAGAAGGCAGTGGAACATCTCTAAAACACTGAAAGGAAAATACCTGTCAACCTAGAATTCTAAACCTGGTGAGATATCATTCAAAAACAGAGGTGAAATACTTTTTCAAAGATGCAAAAATTGAAAGAATTAATCACGAGCAGACCTGCAACTATAAAAAAATGTTAAAGGAAGTCCTTCAGGCAGAAGAAAAACAATACCAGGTAGAAATAATAGAAATAGGGGTCTATAAAAAGTAATGAAGTACACATGCTACAGTAAATATGTGGGTAAAAATATTATTTACTTATTTAAATTTCCTTTAAAAATATAATTGACTGCTTAAAACAAAAAGTTAAGAAAACAATATACTATGAGGTTCAAAACATATGCAGAAGCAAGTTAGAGGACTTACACAATCTGAAAGGGGCAGTTGATAAAATAACCAACACAGTGTCCCAGTATAAACATTTTGTTGACTATAAGCAATGTTGCATACTCACTCAGCTGTTACCAACAAAAAAGACGTTCTCGGTTGGTGCCTTCGTGCATAGGAGGCTGGATCCAAACACGGGGGTTCAAGGGAAGCCCTGCATCTCTGGAAGCTTTCTTTTCTACAACATGAGTAAAGGGCGTAGCATAGTGCCTGGTCTGGAATAAGCAATCAATTTTGGTTGCTGTTTAATTTTATTATTATTAACCACATGCTTTAGAAAATATATGAGCAAACTGCGGTTTTGACATCTTACTACAAAATTTGAGAAATCAAATCAGTATTCTTGCCCAGATGGAAAGTCACCATACCTCTGCAGGGAGGTAGCTGACCAGCATAAATATTAAGCAAATGTTAGTAATTAGATATGATCAGTTTAAAAGATATTTATTCATACACTGTTCCAGACAGAATTTAAAGTGACTCACAAAGATACATAAAACATAACAAAATAGCAGAAATTTTAAAAATAGGATCAGAAAGAAGAAAAGCAAGAGTGGAGACAAAATAAAGGAGTGAGGATCAAGGCTCCAAAACAAAAGGGCAACTGAGGCTTCTGAGGCTTCCCAGTGGTTGGCTGGGGTCCAGACCCCGGCAAGTCCACCCATGGAGCAAATCTACACCTCAGACAACATGCCCAGGCCTGCCGATACTGGGGTCCATTCTCAAAAGCGTCATGGTAGCCAAGGTGTTTTTCATTTTTCCCTAACAATGAGAAATGTATAATAGCTCTCAATTTTAGCAGATTCTGATTTTGGTTTTGCACTAAGGTTCTCTTGTCCCCTACAAAATAGGTTCTACAAATGCGGAGTTTGCATGTACTGAGGCATTTTGCAGTTTTAGCTCCTTTTAATATATCTACCAACTGATGAAGAAGAAAAAAAGAAAAAGAAAGCAGCTAACACTTCTATAATGTTTACTATGTACCAAGCACTTTTCAAAGCACTTTACATACATGGAGTCATTTAGTCTCACAATCATATTATAAGGCAGGTACTATATCATCATTCTTTACAAATGAGGAAAGTGAGACACCCATCGAGCAAATAGCTTGCCCAAGTTCATATGCTTTATAAGGAACAGTCTGGTTTTTGAACCCAGGCAGTCTGATTCCAGAGTCTGAGCTCTTTATGCTATATGGTCTCTTCATATTCTGATAATATTGTTCGTACATGATAATATTTGGGAAAGAGGATATCCTTTCCACAGGAGCTGGAGGTAGTGTTTTTTTAAAAGTCCTCAGCTAATATCAGATGAACGTTTGAAAGGCCAGTGGTCTGGCTTACCTTCTCAATCCCCTGACCTCCCCACACAATAATGGGCACCAGCCTCAGAGCAACTCTACACATGGGAAAGGACCCATTCTCCTCATCTAGGAAATCCCTTCTAAAGGATGGTAGGAGTATATTCGGCGGGGCTGGGGGTGGGGGATAACTAAAATATAATCTCTTTTGCTAGCTTTTAGAAACATAGGTGGGGACAATTTCCTCCAGGTTGAATCCACCAAAATCATAAACGGTTTGAAGAAATTCCCACTTAAAATAATATATATTAATTCTTCTCTAAAGTAAGTCCCAGAGGGAAGTGGGATGTCGTTATATAAATATATATTTTTTTAATATATGAACATATATTTTATTTAATATATATATAAATATTATATATATATATATTTCTCCTACAGAGTGGTTATTTGGATACATGGAAATGTGGTCTTATTTCCATGATTTCATACTTTTTTCCCTGCTCCTCACCAATTCCAGATGTCTGAAACCTACCCCCAGTCCTAGAAGGCAGATCTCCATAAACATGGTACATAAAAGTAAATAGAAAGCAAGACCATGTGTCCAAACACTCCCCTCAGCAACAGGGGAAATGCGTTTATTAAGACAAACCCCATTTGCCTTTCCAGCTTGCAAGATGAACACAAGGAGCTTCCTCTCACAGGAACCAGGCAGGCTTACTAGAGCCTCATGAGGTTAATGGGGTGACGGATGGCCAGTTCATCCCCTTCTCTGCCAAAGTCACTTTCCTTAACAGCCCAAAATCTTTTTTAAAAAGATAAAAAAAATCCCCAACTAAAAGAACAGAATGCTTTAAAATCCAGGTTTATATGCATAAAACTCTTTATTTTTAAGTGTGGTGAGAGCCCTCCACATTGTCATTTTTCAATAAGCCTTATCACCATCATTTTTCAATAAGCCTTATTACTGTGTGAAACTCCATTATCTTTCCTTAGTCCACAAGCTTTCATAAACCAGCACCCCACTCCACGAACCCCCAGCTCAGGGAAGACCCCCTTCTGCCTGGGTCACAGATGGTAGGGATTTCTAAACTGAACTCTAGCTAGCATCTAATTCTTTCCTGTAGGCCACATCACCTAAAAATCACCCACGCAGTCCCCTTAAATGAGAAATCATGATGGTTCGTGACTAATCCAGCCCATGTTCACACATAACTGTGATTTCATGCATTTGGTTTCTTTTTTAATTTTAGGGATGCTGTGATCTAGCTATGGCCACAGAAACCTTAAACACAATGAAATAACCTGTAGTTAAACTATGTACATGGCAGATAATTTTAAGGTGTTATTTAAGGCCTGTAAGACATAAAATAAATGCTACTTTCAAATAAAACATTAACAAATGTATACATGAGTATATGTACAGAAAAGGGTAGGTAAAAATTGGAGAATATAAAGGTAAAATATTAACGCTCTCTTTCCCTCCTAAACTGCTTAACTATAATTACTTTACACATTACACCAAATCCCTAGAACAAGATTAGTACATGTATTATCAGCACCTGGTCTACAGCTAGAAGCAATGTCCTAATATTTAAAAAATACTGAAGTATAAAAAATTTAAAATTGCTAAAATGTTCAAATTGCATGTGTTATATTTGTTTTCTCTTCAGTTCTGACATAGCATATAAAAGTACCTTTAAAAGTTCTAAGCGGGGAGGATATATGAACTTGCACAATTCAGTTAATATAACTTACAATAAAAAAAAAAACTTACAATAAAACAAGGCACTCAAAATGTCTAGATGGACCTTCCTAGTCCCACTTACATAAACATTTGACCTTAGTATTATTATTAGTTCTAAACAGAACTACACATTCAGTAATCAGCATATCAATGAGGGTGCCCTTTTATTTTATAAAAATGAATAATCTTCCCCACAAGATAAATCATATGAGGGAAGGGCCTTTGTTTTATTCATCTCTGTACCCTTCAGTGCCAAGAGTTCTGTCTGGCACATAATATGCACACAATAAATATTTGTTGAATGAATGAGCTGGCATCAAAAATACTATACATCACATTCAGCCACACCCAAGAGCTTATCACCCAGGACTTCTCTACATTTGATATCATTAATTCAAATACCCCACTCTAACTACAATCCCCTGTCCTTCCAGCCTCTTCACTCAATGACCTCCCCTAGCCCTACACTAGTTCTCAGACCTCATGGTGGGGAGATAGTCCTCCATAGACCTTTCACTTCTGCCCTGTCAGCTCCTTCCTGTCTTCACTTCCTTTCCTAGACAGTTTGGATTCTATTGTTTGAACTGCACTCTTGTCAATAACCCATTTGCACTGCAATTATCTAATAACAACATAACCCTAGAAGAGCCCAACTGTTGTGCTTTATGCCTGCACTGGAGAAAAAAATCACAATCTGGTAGATTATTATCAATATGAATTCTTGGTCACCAAGCTCACCTCAACACTGCCTGACACTCCAGCTATGCTTCCCCGGTCCTAGCTTGCTTTCTTGTTCACCACAATATTTCAAACTTTCTTCAAGCACCTCAATACGCCCACCCAAACCCTGTTCCACTTCAACCCCTGCTCTAAGAGGATGACCTTTCCTCTTCCATCATAGGGAAATATAAATGCCTTCAGACAAGTTTCTGCCACCAAATCTATAAACCTATGTTCATCTATATCTATTCACTTTCTGTTTTTCCCAACTGTAATGTCCTTCCTCCTGTTTAAGGGTAATCATTTCATTCTGGACCCTCTCCCATTAGGCATAAGGACTTTACTCGGTAACGACTTTGCTCTATCAATTATCTCTTCCTTCCCATCAGCCTTTAAAGACATCTAAGTCCTCCTAAATTTTAAAAAAAAGAAGAAAAGAAAAAAGCTTCTCTGGATCTCAACGCTTCCCCTACAATCACCCTTTCTTTGCTCTTCAGAGCCAAATTTCTTTAAGGAATTGTCCATATCCACTGCCTCCACTTCCTCATATCCCCAAACAGTTCTCAACCCACAAAAGTCTAGCATTCCACCGCCTACTCCCCTGAAATTGCTCTAAGGTCATCAAGAACCTCCTAAATCCAATGGACAGTAGTCAGTTTTTATCGTCATAGACCTCTCTGAATCTTTAGCAACACTGACCATTTTTCAATGGAGCCATTCCATTTTGAAAAACATTCTATTGATAGTCAAGTAGATGCACAAATATGTATCAATGTTTAAACCAGCAAAAAAAATTATACAATTTAACATCAATAAGAAACTGATTAAATAAACTATGGTACATACATATAATGGAATACTATGTCACTGTTAAGAAGAAAGAGTAGGGGACTTCCCTGACAATCCAGTGGTTAAGACCCCAAGCTTCTACTGCAGCATTGCAGCGGGCATGGGTTTGATCCCTGGTCAGAGAACTAAGATCCCACATGCCGGGTGGCACAGGCCAAAAAAAAAAAAGAGGTAGTTCTATATATACTGACACTGAAAGCATGCCACAAACATTAAGTAAAAACTACATTGCAAAACATATATATTATAATTCCATTTGTATTTTGTAACATAATTGCAGACAGGATGGATGGATGGATGAATAGATGGATGGAAGGAAGAAAGGAAATATTTCATATAGGCATGGGAAATGTCTGAAAGGGGCTACAAATTTAATATTGTTACCTCTGGGGAATGGGATGCAGAGAAGAGAAAGGAAGGCTTATATGTTATCTTCTATTGGGTCAAGTAATTAAAAATGTAGTCAGATCCCTAAGCACACCAACATCTCCAAAGCAGGTAAGAAAGAAGTTCAAAGGAGATCAAAAGGGAATGGCCAGAGAGATATATATATTTTAGCGTTCCAGAGATAAAGGGAGGAGAGAGAGAAAGGTGGTTAATGGTTTCAAACATGGAAAAATAAGAAGAGGTGAAAAATAAGAAGAGGTAAGTGTCCAATAAACAAAGAGTATAAACGGATAACTCTTGAAGGAGGAAGATCAAATGGCCAATAGATGTAAAAAAGAAAAAGTTTCACTCTTACTGGTAATAAAGAATTTTTTATGCTTGCCTATCAAGCAAAATTTTAAAGACAATATTCAATTTAAAAGGGCAGATGTAAGAAGTCCTCTCATACTTTGTTGGCAAATGCAAATCAGTTTTGAACTAATAAGGACCTACTGTATAGCACAGGGAACTCTACTCAATACTCTGTAATAACCTATATGGGAAAAGAATCTAAAAAAGAGTGGATATATGCATACGTATAACTGATTCACTTTGCTGTGCAGTAGAAACTAACACAATATTTTAAATCAACTATACTTCAATAAGTTAAAATAAATTAATCAATTTAAATTTGATTTCTAAAATACTGAACTTCATACAACTTGTCACAATTGTGATTAAATCATTGATTATATGTGTTCTTTTTTTAACACATACCTCCCATGCTGAAATAAGTTCTACCAAAAAAAAAGGCCATCATCGACCTTCTTCTCCACTATATCTCAAGCACCTAGCCTAGAAACTGGCACACTGTCGGCTCTCAATAAATCAACCCATACTTTCTGAGAAACTGCAAGCAATAGTTTAAAGACACTGATACTAAAGCTATTCTGATACCTGAGTTGACAGAGATACAAACAAGAAATAGTGTAGAGGTCATGGAAATTTTCCACCTCTTATGAATTACTCAAGTTCAAGGTAGGTTTATATAGATATGAAAGCCACAATGGTCTGTCATTTCAACTATTCTGGCAGCACTGTCCAATATCCTACCCTCTTATATTTCTGTCACAGTCACCCAGAAAAATCCCCCAAACTAGACCGTCTCCACTCTGTTTCTATACCTGGGTTGATGAGTGCTGTTGAAGAGAACGGATACAGGGTTCTGTGACCTGGGGAGAGACAAATTCAAGTTATCCAAGCCTTTCTGGGCTCACTATGATGTGGCAATCTGGATGATTTGCCTCTAAAGAACTCCTCTATTCACTGCTCTCAAATGCTGTTCCAACCCCTCACCGCTCTCATCAGTTGGGACCTCCCTCAAAATCCTGTTCTTCCACAGCTCCTTCCTTCTCCACAGCTTCAGCAATGCTGCCCTCTTTCCCTCCTGTCTCAAGGGAAGAGATACCTCCCTTTCTCTAAGACCCATCTTTTCACCTCTTTCACTCTGAAGCCCACACCCTCCTGCTTCATCAGCGACCTTGCATCCATCAAGCTCTGTGCCATCTACACACAATGGTCTCATCTCTCTCCTATGTTTAAAAGGGAACGAAATTAACATTTTCTTCTCCAGCATGCCCCACTGTCTATAGGAAACACTCTCCTTCCCATCATAGCCAAGCCTCTTTTAAATGTATACTGTATTCCTTATCAGTCCCTCTAAGTGCTCTCTCCCCAACCCTCTACAATCTGCCTCTCTCCTCCTGCTGCACTGATGTCGTCACTGACATCCTAATTGCCAAATCTAATGAACATGTTTCTAAAATGTTTTCTAGTATGTTTTATCTGATTACGAGAGGGGTACACATCATGAACAAAGTTATAACATATGGCAGACTAAAGAGAAAAAAACTTGCACTGTATAATAGGCCATGGGTAAATAGCCCTAATAAATTTAGCATTCTTATAAACAAATGAAATATATAACCCAAAAGAAAAATGTGCAAAGGATATTAAAGAACAAGTCTCAGGAAAAATACAAATTGCTAACACAAATGAAGATACTCAGCCTTACTAATTACCAGATAAATGAAAGTTAAATCAGTAGATACTATTTTTCACCTATCAGATTGGCAAAAATTTAAAAGACTGTCCATTCTCAGCAAGGGCATGAGGAAAAGCACTCTCAATGGTGAGCGTGTAAATCCTCTTGGATGCCACTTTTGTGATGCCTATTCACATTTTTTAAAATGTGCATATCCTTTGACCCAACAATTCTCCTACTAGAAAGCTACCCCACAGAAATATCTGTATGTGTCTATCTAGATCTATATACATCATTGAGCACTGTGCAAAGATGCTTATTGCAGCGTGTGGTGGCTTGGACTAGGGTGCTAGGCAGAGGAGATGGAGATGTGGCAGAATATAACGACATGGTCGGAAGTTCAGGTCGACAGGACTTGCTGGTGAATTGGGTGTGGGGAGGGCGGTGAGAGAAAGACAGGAATCAAGGGTGACCCTAGGTTCTTGGTTTGAGCAACTGAATGGATGATGGTGCCACTTTACTGAGATAGGAGAGGCTGAGGGAAGGAGCTAGGGATTTAAGAGGACTCAAGAGTCCTGTTTTGGAAACAGAATCACAGACATAGAGAACAGACTAGTGGTTGCCAAGAGGGAGGGGGTTGGGGAAGGGATGGTTTGGGTGTTTGGGTTTAGCAGATGCAAACTAGTATATAGAGGATGGATAAACAACAAGGTCCTACTATATAGTACAGAGAACTATATTTAATTATCCTATGAAAAACCATAATGGAAAAGAATATTAAAAAGAAGATAGAGGGAATTTCATGGCAGTCCAGTGGTTAGGACTCAGCGTTTTCATTACCAAGGGTGTTGGTTCAATCTCTGGTTGGGGAACTAAGATCCTGCAAGCAGCATAGTGGGGCCTATATATATATATATATATATATATATATATATATATATATTGCATGTGTATATGTATGTATGTATATATAAATGAATCACTTTGTTGTACAGCAGAAATTAGCACAACATTGTAAACCAACTACACTTCAATAAAAAAAAAAGAAAGAAAAAAAGAGTCTTGTTTTGGCCAGGTTATGTTTGAGATGTCTATTTGATATCCAAGTAGGAATGTTGAATAGGCCAATGGATATATAAGGCTGTAGCTTAGCTTGGGAAAGAGACATAAATTTGGGAATGATGAGTGTATAGACAGGTGGTACTTAAAGCCATGGGGCTGGATGAATGCTTCTAGAAAGGTCCTGGATAGAGAAAAGTCCACGGACTGAGCCCTGGGTCACTCTACTGTCGAGAGATTGGGGAGATAAATTGAGCAGAAGAGGAGACTGGGCAGAAGCTTTTTGTACAAACTTCAGTTTCAAGAGAAGTTACCATACATCAAATGGTGCAGAATCACTTATCAAGGGTCCAACTCCTTCCAAGCCTATCTTTTAAAAGATTCTAGCCTTGGTTTTCTTTATGAATATTTCAAAACATTTAAATAGAACAGTACTTTTTTTTTCTTTTCTGTTACATAGTGGTTTCCTCACATTGTAAATTTCTCCTAGTATAAAACTCAAGTACTACACCAGCAGTAATCAGCAATGGCTTTTCCATAGTTCATAATCCAATAACTACCTCATGCCTAAAAGGCTAAGAGTAACTTGAGGCCAGAAGCTTCATTTGTTTGGCATCTTTTATTCTCTGGGGCTGTTCACTTCCCTATCACACAGCAACTTTCTCCAGTTTCTTATGAGCTCACTGAATAAATGCCTCAAGACATCTGACAAGCCATTCCCCTCTTCTTAGTGCAGCCCCTCTTCCTACCCACAAGAAGTATAGCACCTTTACATTTCCACTTTAAACTTTAGAAGTTTCCATCCAGAGGCTCATGCCTTAAAAAAAAGAGAGAGGATGTACTTCCAACTAGGTCAAAGATGTCATCAGGCATGCACTCTCAAAGCAAAGCTTTGTGAGAACTGGGCCTGGGGCATACTGGGGACACTTAGTTTCAGGTCCAGGAGAACACAAAAGAGTGTCAATTCCTAGAATGGTAATGTCATTCATTAATTCAATTAACAAATATTAGCAAGAACCTACCATATGCCAGGCTCTGTTATGGGTGTTGGGTTCTGCTGGTGAATAAAACAGATGGCAATCCCTGCCCACATGGAACTTACATTATGGAGGGGGGAGAGGGACAGACAATAAGAAAGAAAAATGAATAAAATACATAACATATTACATTAGAGTAGTAAGGTAGGGAAGGGGCATATAGAATGTTCAGGGAAGGATTTATAAGTTTAAATAGGTGGTTAGGGACGACGACCTTACTAAGGTGACATTTAAGTACAAACTCCTAGCTGTTGGATTTCAAGTGCCTCAAAAATGTGTCTTATGTACTTCAATCCCACCATCACCTGACCTCAGGCCCTTGAAGGCATAGTATTCCCAGTTCAAGACAAAAGGAGCTCCAAGATCTAAACCTTGCCCTTAGAGATGTTACAACCACCCAAGTGGAAAACCAACTGAGAGAGGTGTTAAGGGATTTTCCTGAGGCATAAACAAAGTGCTTTAGGACACAGAATAACTGGTAACTCTGCTTAAGGGAAGAAACTGTGTGTTCAGTAAGGTTGTCCCAAAGGAGGTGACTTTAGAGATAGATCTTGAAATGAATAGGAATTAATAGCAGAGGAGTAGGCATGGGTGGCAAAGGTCTCTCTTCAGGAAAAAAAAAAAGGAGTAACTTGAGCAAAGACCCAGAGATGGGATCAGAAAGGACATTTTCTTGTGGACTGTCCCTCCCTAAGGTACTCCATCCATCCCATGATAAAACAAGCACACACTCACCCTCAGGCTCTCTGGCCTGGCTGTTGGGAAATGCTTATCACTTTCCACACTCTCATTTCTCCCCTAGCCAGCAGAAAAGGGAAAAGTTGAGTCAGGCACACATCCCTAGAATCCAGGGTCACCCTTTCTAACTTCAGGACAAATTCCTTTTGAGCTGAGACCCCCGGAGGTTTCATTCAACTATGTACACCCAGGGGTATGTGCTTATAGTGGCAACGTGGCAATCAGCCCCATGTTGGAAGTGAACTGGCTTCTCAGTCATGTAAGTGGCCCAAAGTGTCTACAGTGCCTCTGAGGTGGAGTCAAGGACCAAAACTTAGGCTTCAAATTGGAAGGGAAATTTTTAATCACTTAGTCGTCCTCACCTATGAGCTATTTCATGTTCCTTAATATTTAAGAGAGCAAAGGTGGTATGATAGGGGATAGGAACCCAGCTCAGTAGTCAGATGGCCCGGCTCTGCCCCTCATCATCTGCGTGATTTGAGGCAAGACACTTAAACTCTCAGAGTCTCCCTTTCATCATAGCATGCTTATAATTGTAGTGCTTAGCACAAACAGTTATCATTAGGATTATGTGAGATAATTACATAAAGAACTTATCACAGTGACTGGCTCAGTGGATTCTAACAACCATGATTAGTAGCAGCCTTTAAGGGGAAAAGTTCAGAGAGCATCAATCAGATTGCCACATACACTCACAGACCAATTATCCCTGAACAGGCCTCCAAACTCCATTTCACTGCTCTGACCTAGTGAGAGGCATCTGAAATTGTGCTACCAGAAATGTTCATCCCCTGCCAGGAAAAGTCTCACAAGCCAAGTTGTGGTCTTTTTCTACTAGGATTTCCAGCAGGTGCTTTAAAAAAATAAAAGAAACTACAACTACAGCAGAAAACTTCATTAGGGCCTCAACTCTTTGCATTAAACATTGTTCTCTCCACAGACCAGCGAGTAAACACATAAGGTCATTAACACCTTAATATTAATGGATTTATGAAGGGGGGGGGGAATGGGGAGCTGAAAGAGCAGAAAAGAAGCCATTTAAAAATAGGAGATACAAGATGTACTGAAGACTAATTTCTGGCACAAATGTACAAGATCAACACTGCCAAAAGCAGTATTCTGGAATGCTAGGTCTTCTGGTGCTGAAGAAGCAGACAGGCTACCTGCAGAAGAAAAGTTTAGTTAATGAGAAACAACACCTGTTTGAGTCACCAAAATTCTAACCAAATTATTTCACCACCAAAAAACCCAAACATCTTATTCAACGTTAAGGGCTGGAGGGACATCTTTTCTGCCCTTTTACAAACCATCACAGAAGATGGAAGCGTTCTGTGTCCCTTCTGAGGGCTCTAGGGACCCTCCTCCAGAAGCGTACCCCGCTCCCTGCTGGAAGGGTGGCAAGATAAAGCGGTTCAACTCCAGAGCACGCAGCCGGGTTCCCAGCCCCAAGCGCAGAGGGTTCCCACTGAAGCAGGACTCGGGGTCAACCGGCCTCTAGCCTTTACCTGCGGCGGATCCGCCGAGACCAGGGAAAAGGACGCCACGAGGTCCGAGGTCCGGAAGCAGTGCCGGGCCCAGACCTGGCGCAACCGCCGGGCGCTACGAGAGAAACCGAAGAAAAAGTGACTCGACGCCTTGGAGGGCGCAGTTCCCGCTAGGATCTCGGCCCCACCCCCGCCCGCAGGGGCAACTCCAGGGAGGGGCCCCGGCTCCGGAGGGCGGGAAAAGCTGGCCACTCTGGAGGAAGCAGAGCCCGGAGGGGCAGAGCCCCTGGCGGCAACGGATGGGCCGGGAAAACGGTGGTGGTAGGGAGAAAGAAAAGTGGTGGGGAGAGACCGCCCCAGGAGACGGGAGTCAAAGTTGGGGGGTGCGGTCCGCACAGGTGGACGGGGAGAGGGGACAGGGGGTCAGCTAGGGACAAGGCGAGACCGGGAGAGCGGAAGGGGGGAGGGAAGGGCGCAAGTCCCTGAGATGGGGGTGGGGGAGCTTAGGCAGCTAAAAGGTACTGGGGGCCCAGGAGGCGTCCCGGACCGAGAGCGGAGGGGCGGTCGCGGGCCACCGACTTACCTGTCACCTGCAACAGGTGCCGCGAGAGGGCGAGACGTCCCAGTGCCGGATTCAGGGGAGGGTCTCCAGCTCCTGAAAGACCGCAACCGCGCTCCGGCGGCCGGCCCTTCTCACCCTCCCTGGAGGCGGAAAAAGCAGCAACTTTCCCTGGAGCGGGGAGGAGCTGGACTCTTAAAGGGGCCGCACAGCGCTCCGGGCTCCTTGGTAGGGGGCCCTGCCAACAGAAGGGGAGCTCTGAGTGCCCAAGCTTTAAGGCACTGGAGGGATGCCGTCCCAGGTTAGCAAAGGGAGCTTGACAACTGTCGATAGCAGTCTAAGACGAGACCTGGATTCCATAGGTGGTCACTGTCTCCGATGATACATCATCTTTTTTTTTCTCTCAGCTGAGCCAAAAGTTCTCAAATTGTTGTGTACTTCTAAGAAGATGAAGACTCTAGACCATGTAAGTTGAGAAGATAAAATATGATACTATTGTGATCCTTTGACTTTCAGCTTTTTATAGCAAATAAAAGTGTCTGTCTAAAATAGGAACGTTTGGGGGAAAGGACATAGACTAAATTCACACATTGACACAACTGGTTAAGCTCACTAGTAATCAAAGAAGAGTAAATTAGAACCATAATGAAACTCTTTGCCAAAGGTTTTCTTCATTTGTTTTTTTGTTTGTTTGTTTGTTTTTATAACACTTAATGAAGACAAAGTGACTACCAAATAAGTTCTTTCATAATTGCTAGAAGGAGTGTTATGTTGGTTTAAAACCCTTTTAGAAAGCATGTGAGTAATATATATCAATAGACTCTAAATGTTTATATTTATCTAGTAATTATAGATTCCTCTCCCCCCTCTCCCTCCCTCTCTCTCTCCCTCCATTCTTCTCATCAGCCATTAACCACACTCAAGTCCCTCTCATCTGTCATCAGCAATTAAACATGCTCAAGTCTCTGCCATCTTAAAAAAAAAAAATCCTCCCTACACACTAGCTCCTCTTTATAGACAATTTCTATTCCCTTACTTCTTACTCAGCAATTTGGCTTCCTTCCCCCAACATTCCACTGAAACTGCGGTCAACAAGATACCCAACCAATGACCTCCGTGTCAAAAAAGCTATATTAAATAGATAAATAAATAGGGCATTTTCCCTTTTTATCTTCCTTGACCTCTCCCCTACATTTAATGCTGTTAATCATTTCCTCCTCCTTGAAAGTCTTCCTGTGGCATCTATGATGCCATATTCTTTTGTTTTTCCTCCTGCCCCTTTGCCCTTTTCTCAGTCTCCTTTGCAGATTCCACTCTTGCTATCTAACCTCTGGAAGCCGGACATTCTCAGGACTAAGCTATATATACTCTTTCCCTAAATGATCCTTCGCTCACTTGTCATGAATTACCATCTATATGGCCACAACTGTAATTTTATAATTCTATCCAGACCTCTCCACTGAGCTCTGCTTTCTTGACATCTCCACTTGGACGTCTCAAACTCAACACATCCAAAGCCAAACCCACCACCTTTTCTCTTAAATTTGCTCCTCCTTCAGTGTTTATCTCAGTGGATGACAACATGCCACCCAAGGCAGAAACTTTGCACCTAGCACAGTGCCTGGCACATAGTAAGTCCTCACTAATATTTGTATAATGAAGGAATGAATGTTTCCTAAGGAAACAGAAATGTACACAAAGTTTTCATACAATGATGTTAATCCCAGTATTACTTAGAATAATAAAATACTAGAAAAAACCCTAATGCTTCAATGGTTAAAAAATTTATGGTATAGTCATATAATAGAATATTATACAGATAATAAAAATGATATTTATATACAGTTCATAATGATAGGGAAATGCTTATGTTCTAGTATTAATTGAAAGTAAGATAAACATTAATATAAAATATGATCACAACAATTAGTGAAAATGAGTAGATATGCGTGGGAAAAAAGGCTAAAAAGAAATATGGAAAATATTAATAATGGCTGTCTCTAGGTGGTGGAACTAAATGAAATTTTTGTTTTCCTCCTACTTTTTTGTGTTTTTCAACTTTCTTATCATGAGCAAGTTTGGCTTTGATAATATAGATTTTTTTTGGAAAAACCTTAAAGGGAAAAGAAAAAAATCATTTTAATTCTAACAGAGAAAACAGTAAAATTCAACTTCCAGGCTCTACCCATAGTTTTCTTCCATATGTTAGCCCTTCAGTACCCCGCCCACAGCCTGAAGTGTCAAGAAGCCACTTCAAAAAGGAAATCCTTTTGCTCTGTCTAGCTTTGGCAACTCAGCCCTCAGGGGCCCTCTGCTCAGCCTTGGGCTTTGAGTGTGTTCACCTCCCTAACCTGGACTGTGGGAACTCAGACCAAGCACTTCTCTGCCCCTTCTTTGCAGGTGGTCCTTGGCAGAGTCAGAAAACCCTCAGCCAGAAGGAACATCAGAAAATATTTAGTCCAATCCCCTTATTCCTCAGAAAAATTTCCAGATATTATTTTATGTTTTTACTTCTTTCTACACGTGCAGTTGCTCACTCTCCAAGGTCCACTTCATTCAGGAGAATGTGAGGATCTGACTCCTTTACTCTAAGACAGTCTCACTGAACCAGCTACAAATACACAGAGACAAATGATGAACCAAAACAAAGTTACCATCCTGTTTACACAGATTCTGCTGCTGTCCATTTCTGTTTGATCCTCCTTGTCTGCCACAAGGATACTGTGCTCGAATTCTTATGCCAAATATTGTGAGGGGTCCAATGCAAGCAAACCCAGACACTAACCCACTGCAACAGTGTCAACAGGAATTTAAGATTATCCTATATAGAGTATGTAAGCTCCTGTCCCATAGTGAATGATTGGATTCAATGAGTTGTTTGATTTTACCATGTTGAGGAAGTTCTGGCTGGTGCAAACTAATAAGATGGAGATTTTCCTCAACCCTGGGTAACAGGAGGCCTCAGTATTGAGCAATTACTCTCTTTTAAAAATTTAAAAGTATTAAATATTTCAAAATTATGTAAATGTATAAAAATAAAACAAGGATATACCCAGTACCCAGCTTAAGAAATAAGGCATTATCAATACAATAGAGGCCCTCTGTATACACCTCGATCCCAAGGTTTTCACTGTCCCAAATTTTATCTTGATCGTTTCCATGTATATCTTTACACATTTATTTGTCTATCCCTAAACAATATGTAGTACTGTACATGAGTAGTATCACTCTGTACATACCTTCTGCAATTTGCTATCCTCACTCAACAGTATGCTTAGGAGATTTACCTCTGTAGCTTTAATTCATTTTCACTGCTAGAAAGCATTCCAGACATAAAAATATTCGATCTTATATATTTGTTCTCCTATTGATCAGGTACTTTTCAATTGCCAAAGTCTTAATTCTGGATTCTAGGACACTCCCTCTATTTCTGGTTGGATAATAGTTCACTTTTGTAAAAAACAACAACAACAAAGAAAAAGCAGGCTTGCTGACAAAGCAAATTTAGTGCACTAGTGAGTATAGGGTGTAAAAAGTAGATTCAGTCTCTTATTCAGGCAAGATCAGGGTTTCTCTACCTCCACACAATCAAGCTTTGGACCAGCTAATGCTTTATTGTTGGGAGGTGTTCTTTGCATTGTAGGATGTTTAGTAGCATCTGTGGCCTCTACCCACTAGATGCCGGTAGTGACAACCAAAAATGTCTCTAGATATTGCAAAATGTCCTCAGTTGAGGACCACAGGTCAAGATGTACTGAGTACCCATTACATGAGAAGCACATTAGCAGGTGCTATGGAAAGAAAGAAGAAGAATAAACATTGAGAAAAAGTCCTTTTATTCAAAGATACATATTGAGTATCTACTACATGCAAAGTATACTGTGCTAAGTATGGAGATTTTGGTGACCCTTTCTTCAAGGAGTTCATAGTTTACTGCATGGGGTGAAAGGAGGCAGACAAATCATAAACATAACATTATAATACAATGTGGAAAGTACAAAGTTTGGGAGAGGCACAGGATATGTGGGAGCACTTAGGAAGGCCACTTATACCAGCCTGGTGGCGAGTGGTCAGTGAAGGGTCCCTGCAAAAAGTAATAGCTTCTCTGAAACTTAAAAAATGAGTAGGAATTAGCTGGACCAAAAAAGGGAATTTCAGGCAAGAGAATAACATAGACAAAAACAAAAAGGCAAGAGACACTAGTTCTATGCAAAGGAAGTACAAGAAAATTGGTGTTTGCTAGGGCAGAAAATGTAAGGAAAAAGTGATCATGGATGAGGCTAGAAAGATGGCATATTAGTTTTCTAGTGCTGCCGTAACAAAGTACCACAAAGTGGGTGGCTTAAACAACAGAAATTTATTGTCTCAGTTCTGGAGGCTAGAAGTTTGAGATCAAGGTGTCTGTAGGGTTAGTTCTTTCTGAGAACTGTGAGAAAAAAAAATCAGCTCCCCATTCCCAGCTTCTGGTGGTCTGTTGGCAATCTTTGCCATTTCTTGGCTTATGGAAGCATCACCTTGATCCTTGCCTTCATCTTCACATGGCATTCTCTTGGTATATGTGTCCCTGTGTCCAAAATTCCCCTTTTTATAAAGACAGTAGTCATATTGCATTAGGGCCCACCCTAATGACCTCATCTTAACTAATTACATCTGCAATGACCCAATTTCCAAATTAGGACACATTCTAAGGTACTGGGGGTTAGGACTTCAGCAATTCAACCATAACAGGCAAGTAGGGATTAGAACTTCAGAGGCCTTGTAAGTCATGTTAAGGAATTTGGACTTTATTCAGTAGCTGATTACGGCCATTCAAGGAGCCCTGGACTTCTCCATCATTTTTGGTGATGTCACTCAAATTATTCTTCATTCTTTTTATGGCTGAAAAATATTCCACTGTATGGATAAGCCAGGTTTTGCTTATCCATTCATCAGTTGGTGGATATTTGGGTTGTTTCCACATTTTGGTTATTATGAATAATGCTGATATAAGCATTCATGTATGAGGATTTTTTGCACATATATTTTTCAAACCTCTTATGTACATACCTAGGAATGGAGTTGCTGGGTCATAATAACTCTATGTTTAACCTTTCAAGGAATAGCCAGACCGCTTTTCAAGGTGGCTGCACTATTTTATATCCCCACCAGCAATGTATGAGGGTTCCAATTTACCCACATCCTCAGTAACAGTGATTGTTATTGGTTTCTTGATTAGACATCCCAGTGGGTGTGAAGTGATATTGTAGTTCTGATTTGCCTTTCCCTAATAACTAATGATGTGACCACCTTTTCGTGTACTTACTAGCCATTAGTATACCTTTTGAAGAAATGCCTACTCAAATCCTTTGCCCATTTCTAAATTGGGCTGTCTTTTATTATTGAATTGTAAGGGTTCTTTATATATACTACTTATAGTCTTGAAAAGAGAAAATGGGTTGGGGGAACAGAAGAAGAAATGGCATGGAGTTGTATGCAGATGTTAGCTGGTTTTGCTCTTTGATTCAAGAGCAGAGTCCAGGTCAGGGAAAAATGTACTGAATTGTATTGGGGATGGGTTGTTTGTGGTTAAGGCCAAGACAAGTAAGTGCAGGACTGGTTTGTTCTTTGGAAGTTGATAACTTTTAAGACGTATTCAAAGATTTATTCTGAGTGGTCATTCATTTTAATAAATATCTCTGAAGGATGGAAAACCATGACTTACCAGCATATGAAAGCAAAAGATAGGGGTACCTTGTTACAAAATGTAATGACCATATGTGTTTTATTTTCCTTTGCCGTTCTAGCAATGCTTGATGCTATTGCCCACTCCTTCCCTGTTAAAGTCTCCTCTCCTATGGTTTTTGGAATATCACAGTCTTCTGGTTCTCCTACCTCTCATTGTCTTTCTTACTCTTCTCAGACCCCACTTTCCCTGCCTACACCTTAACATTTAAGACTTAAACATCACATTAATTTATTCAGGAGATGTCTGAGGGCACTAGCATTTACTAGTGCCTGTTAAATGCACTGTTTTTAGGACCTGTAGATGCAGCAGTAAATGAACAAACAAAAAAAGATCTTGCACGCATGGAGCTTACACTCTAAGTCAAAGAAAAATAAACAGTAGCATAGTAGCAAACACACAACACTCACCATTATTCTAATTACTGTTCTAAGATATTAATCTAAGACGCACACACACACGTTTAGTCCTCACAGAAATCCTATGATGTAGATACCATTACTACTCCCATTTCACAAATAAAGAAAGTGAGGCACAGAGAGGTCAAATAGTTAAGTCGGGATTTGAAGCCAGACAGTATGGCTCCAGAGTCCATGTTCTTAACTAGTACTTTATATTGCTTCTTAGTAATAAATAAACACATCAAATAAGACTTACTAAGAGGTAGCTAAACTTGTATTTTAATTATCATTACTCACCAGTCACCTCCATTCCATACAGGAGAATTCTAGAAATTAATTGGAGGAAGGGAAAGAGAATTTTTTTAAGAGAATTCATGGGAGTAGAAGGTACTATGGTTCCCCTGCTCAGGCCAAGCAAAAGGTCTCAGTTAAACCTTTCAAGAGGGGTGACTGGTATCTTAATCCCAGGCTGAAGGCTTGCTGCACTACAGAAATTTTTAGGCCTGGCTGTGTAGCCACCGAAGCAGGAAGAGTTCATGGTAGAACATCACATATGTCCTATGGTTTCTGAATAAGACAGAAACTCATGCTTGACTTTTATCTGAAGAAATCTGAAGGCAGAAGGCTGATTGAAGTTGTTCACTGCAACAGGACAAAGAAAGAGGTCTAGACTTCCAAGGGACCATGTTTTCTATGGGCCAGGTAGTTTCCTCAGAGTATAGCTGGCAACTCCAGCAGAAGAATGAGGATCCTATGGGAAGAAAGCTGTATGTGCAAGAGCCATGGAGGAAGGCAGTCAGAGAGAGTGTACATTGTTCCCATCAGGAATGCTGCAGGAAGGAGGTCCACTAGGGGAATGGGAGTGAAGGAGTCTATGAAGAAACCATAAAAGCACATTACAAGAAAAGGCAGTATTGGGGCATTACATAGGGCATTGATAGCCAGATTACACCGGCCCCAGTAAATTAAGCCTCACTGTCCCTTTAAGTCTCTCTCTTCCTACCTACCCCACCCCTCAACACTGGAGGAGCCAGAAGCAGAAGAGCAAGTAGGGGAGGAAGTGGAGCCAGGAGAGTGAAAGAACAGACCAAGTCACTTTTCTTCACTGGAGATCTGTGGGATCTCTAGTCAAGCTGCACTGGAGGTTGGGGGCTGAAAGAGAAGCTTTAAATTGAATGTGAGATAGAATTTTTAATTTTGAATCATTGAACTTTTTAATGCCTATTAATTAAGCTATTGTAAATATTTGAAAGTAGCCAAAAAGCTACTGGGTTATATACCTAACATAATATGGGATACTACTATGTTACCAAATAAAAGCAGGGTAAAGGAATAGAGAGTGACAGGGTGATATTTTACATACATTAGTCAGGGAAAGCTTCTCAGAGGATGTGATACAAATGAAGTGAAGAACCAGGCCACAGGAATATCCTTAGCCCTCATCCCTTTTCAGTAGACACATTCTGCTTGGACTATCTCATCCATCCCCATGGCTTCAATTTCCCCTGATGACTCTCAATCTTGTTTCTCTACCCTAAATGTTCTCCTGATCTTCAGACTCATATATTTAATGTCTACCAGATATCCCCACCTCAGTGATCACAACTACTTCAAACTCAACCTCTCCAAATTTAAACTTCATCTTCCTTCCAAACCCCTTCTGTCTCCAGTGTTTTCCATCCTAGTGAATAGCACGACAAGTAGCACAAGCCAGAAACTGTCCCCATACCTAACCAATCCCCAGATCCTACTGTTCTCATCACATAAACAGACCTTAAATTCCCTCCCACAGCCACCACCCTAACTCAAGTCATAATCGTCTCTCACCTGGACTACAATAATAGCTTCCTGACTCACCACCCTACTTCCAATCTATCTTCCACACTGCAGCTAAAGTAATCTTCCCTAAAGCCAAACAGGATAATGGAGAAACTCAATGGCTCTTGATAGTTCTCAGAGTTCAGTCTTTCACGTGACTTAGAGGGACTTTCATGATCTGCTTCCTATCTATCTTACAAGCCATCTCTTCCACCAACCCTTGTTCTTGAGTGCTTCTCTCCCAGCCAACCTAAATGATTTGCACTTCCCTCCAAACCCCAAATTCTCTTATGTCTCTTCCATCCTCCCTTTATCTTTGCCAGGCTAATCCTTACTCATTCTTCAGCTCACATGTGATGTCTTCTGGAAAGCCTTTCCTGCACCCCACTAAGATGGGTGCCTGTCCTCTGTGTTTCCACTGTCCCATAGCACCTTCTGTATATTTCCGACATAGCACTCACTCCATGTGTATTCTCACTGCTCAAGTGGTGGCCCTTCCCATTAAAATGTGAGCTCCTCAAGAGCAGGATCTATGTCTTATTAATCTCTGTATCAATAAGACCTGACATATAACACAGGTTCTCTTTCAAAATCCAGACTGTTCCTCTGCCTGAACTCTTTTCCTCACTCATCCTTGCCCTTTAAATTTCCAGTCATTCCTAAAGAATTCATTAGCTTATCCTACAGGATATTTGTGTGCTAAATAGCTAACAGATTGTTTCTCCTAGGGCTGGTTCTCAACTGGGAACAAAGTTGCCCCCCTCCCCAGGGGACATTTGGCCATGTCTGGGGTTACTTTTGATCAGCACAACTCAGGGAAGGGATAGGGTGCTATTGGCATCTAGTGGGTAGAGGCCAGAGATGCTTCTAAACATCCCGTAGTATACACTACACGCCCCCCCCCCAACAAAGAAGTATCCAGGATAAAACATCAATACTGTGGAGGCTAAGAAACCCCCCCCCACCCCCACCCCCGAGGGCAAGCAAAGCCCCACTGCTCCGGTGGACTTTTCTAGCCTTGTTTCTCTTGTGCTGAATTACAGAGCTGCCTGTGAAATCCAGTCCTTTCTTCTGGGGTCTAAGATAATAACAGGAGGAAAAAGGAGTCATAAAGATAAAGTTCTTGTGGTCTGGGGTTTTCCTGGATGAGCAACACCACATTTGAATGTGTGCTAAAACCCACATTCAGGAAAATACTCACAGAAAGATGAACCACTCTACAAGTGGCCCAAATGGCTTTAACTAGATTCAGAGAACTCTTCAGAGCTACTATTTTTTACTCAAGCTAAGTGCACTAGACAAACTCCTATACAAGCGGAAAAGAGAAGAGTAATGAACATTTGTTGAGCTATTTCTAAATGACAAACACTATATAAAGTGCTTTACATGCATTATCTCTTTTAATCTTCACAATAGCACTATAAATTAGGCACTATCACTATCTCCACTTTACAGATGAGGAAACTGTGGCTCAGAGAATTTAAGTAACACATTAATGATAAATGCAGAAATAAGTACTTAAATCCAATGCCTTTCTATTACACCATGCTAGGATGATTCAGTGCTGAAGGCACATAAAAATCAAGTTCTCAAGGCAGAAGTTATCTTCTAATTCTTTCAATATTTTGTTTGCTTCTGTCAAACTTAAAAAAGAAAAAGTAGTTTGGCATCCACTCTAAGTTCAGTTAACCCTTTGTTTGATTCTTCACACTTGAGTAGGACCCATCTTCCTTTGGTACATTTCCATTAGGGGCACTGTAGTCCAATAGGATCAGGCCTGGGTTGGGAATCAAAATATATAAACCCATTCAATTAATCATGTGTACTTAAAAAAATGACTGGCATTTACCTCACTATTCCTTCATTTCTCACCTGCAAAATGATAAAGTTTGATTATGATAACAATAAGACATGATAAATGTGATATATCACATATGCAGGCTTTTCTAATATGCAACTTTAGGGTCCTTTCTCAGGCCGAGACCCACTCCCTAGCCAAAGGTCCCTAGGATTCAATCTGCTTTTCCCTCCTTGCAAAAGTGCTGCTGCCCTTTCCATCCCCTTGGAGTTCTCATCAATATTCCCCTTCCACCATTCTGTAGAGTGGGAAACAATCTCAATTCTCTAGATGACAATGACAGGAGTTCTTTTTATGTAACCTGTTATATCATCATGAAACTAATCCTTCCACAGGAAGTGACTATTGCATGGGCAAGAATCAGAGGAAAGCATATATCATGCAATTTTTCTATTGTTAATAACAACAGCATTGAAGACTGTTCTAGCATCATATATAATGCTTCATAAGAATGGTGGTCATTGTAATAAGATTGTGCCTGCCTTATAATGCCTCAATTACTCGAGCATCAACATGCTTCGATGCAAAGGACAGTTTTTGTTGGTGCAGTAGCATATAGTCTAACCATTTCACACCACAACTTGCATTACCAGCCTCTCCCCCACTCTGCTACCTTCTCTAATATCACAAGCTTCAATTTCAAGGATTTGAAGGTCACATCTCCACCTACCTTGCTGCTGCCATTCCTTTCTGATAATGCAATTCAAAATTTCTCTCTTTGGACTTACAAGGAAGGACTATCTGCACATCTCTTCACCTGTGTTTAATCCCTGCTTCTTTCTCTTAAAATTTTCTTTGTGGTTCTTCTTACAGCCCTGCTTGATAATCTTGGGGCTGTTTTTAATGTGTAGCCAAAGGCATGTGAGAATGAAGCCTGATGAAAATAAACTGCAATTACATGTGCAGGCAGTAACTAGGAAGCTTCAGCAAATTTGTTGAGTCTTGGCACCCATTTTGAGTAAACAAACAAGTTTACTGAGAGTCCACCCTTCCCAGATATCATTCCATTAGAAGGTCAGTAAACTTACAACTATCTCACCTCCGCATGAACTGAAAAGTTGCAACAAGATTTCCAAAAGAAAGATACTTGACTAGGGAGTTAAAATGAAAGGTGGTCTTTTTTAAATAAGAAGATTGGTTCCCTCTGTGATCAGCCTGTGTCAAAATTTTCGTATGGTATCTCTTTCTTTAGATCTTCAAAAAAATCACAACAGGAGCTTTGTAGAGTGAAAGGGGGGCCTTGAAGAATCGTAGAACAGGAAAGAAAGAACAAGCAAGGATGATGTCAAAATTCCATCCTTCCATTGCTACTGCTGTCAGAGGAGAAAACTGATAGAAAGTTGATGTTTCTGTTGCTCTAAAGCAGTGAGACAAATAATCAGATGGGACATCCCCAGGGGGAAAAAAAACTGTGCATCGGCATCAATCAGCTAACTCAGATGGCCTCCACTCTGTGTATATCTCTGCCTAGGAAGATTCTGCCACTCGGGGGTCTATTTTAGCAGCCTAATTTATAAACTTGATGAGAAAGGGGTTGGTTATTTGGGGTCAGCATAACACTGGGCAGTGAAAGAGCAAATACAGGAGATAAGGGCAAGATGTTCTACACACACATAGTAGTGTCATTTCTTTTGAGGAGACAAAGGAATCAATGGCAGGAGTTTTTGGCTCTTCAGATTCTGAGGGAAAACAAAATGACCTTGGCATCTAGAAAATAAGCTCCAGTTCCGAAGACTGAAGTTATTACCCACAATAAGATTAGATTCTGCCCTGTGGGAACACATTTGTGTTCTGCAGTCAATTTGGGATTAACCTTTTCAGGGCCGCTGGAGAATTAATTGGTTCTTAACTTCTCTCTCTGGGCTGCCTTAGGCTCTAGAGGGTTCCATGTATTGCAGAGCACCCAGCTGTGCAACTGTGGCTTATTTACCCGTGCTTCTGGCTTAGATTCCTCTGAGTGTGAGAACTGGAGAAGGCAGCCCCTCCCAGAGAGCACACAAGCCCAGCCCAGCACAGCAGGACTTAGTGTGGGTGGGGTCCATCCAGTGCATCAAATATGACAGTCCAGAAAGGGGCTGAACTATGAAACCACCCCAGGTCTGCTTCCTCCTCCACTGTGCTTCTCTTTTCTTCAATTGCTCCTGCTTTATACACCCTTCCACAGATGGGGCAGTTGTGAAAATTCCAAAAGCTGGCACAGCTTCAGGAATTGTGGATTTTTTTAAAGAACTGTACAACTTAGTTTAAAAGGATATTCACCAAAATGTTATTAGTGGTTATTTCTGTGCAGTAGGATTACTGGAGATTTTTCTTCTCTCTTTGTGGTTTCCTAAATTTTCCATCATGACCATGTATTACATGTTTGGATTTTTTTAAACATCTTGTTTAAAAAGGTAACCTTCCTAGATGAATCATTTTTATATCCCTGGTACTCTATCTCCAAGCACTGGAGAACAGCCCAGAAAGTGTACAGAAAAACACCCAAGTGAGGAGTTTTCCACTACCAGCATTATTGTTCTTTAAAATCATGGAGATAAGGCAAAGGATGAATATATGAACAGGCTATCAGCAGGGCCTTGGAAGGAAAATAATTCACTCCAGATGGTTCAGATGAATAGAGTGTGGAAAGACTATTTACAGTGAGTGGTCAGGGTTACAGGAAGAAACAAGACAGAGGGAGGTATGAGTGGGAGGGTCAAAGGAAGTAATCCTGTCGCCAGAGCCCAGAGAGTGCTGGAACCATGGAGGAGGAGGAGACCAGCAGGGACTGCAGTTGTGCAGGGATGAAGCTACTGCCAGAGATGCAGTGCCAGCACAGAGAGGGAGTCAGGGAGAAATACTTTGACCTCCCTTTCTTCCCACTAACTGATCTCTTACCATTTCTACCCCTTGACCAAACCCAACTACAAGCCAGCAGGCAAGGGAGCCAAGAATACAGTCTGCAGGGGTAAACCTAGAAAACAGAGCAGGGCTATGAAGAATAGAAATTGGATGAGGGTAGGGAGCGAAGAATAATCAGCATGGGCTACCCCTTTTGTCACTCAGAAGCCACTCCTGTCCTTCGTGCAAAATAAGAGCTACCATCTCCGACACAGAGGAGACACAAAATCTATGAGCCACCATATCATCGTGAGATGATACTGATTCAATTATATTCCTATCTGGAACCTAAATTATAACAGTTGCCACCACCAGTACCCTTCATCAAGGAAGCAAGGAAAGGGAAGTGAGGAAAAGAGACAACTAATTAACATAAAATATGCATAGCTTTTAGAGTCCCCACTTGCTGAAAAACTAAGGCAGCACTCCCTCAGCCCCCCACCCCAACACCCCTTCCCCCAGGAAACAAGGCATCCTTTGCATACGATCCTTTCAACAAATGCCCTTGGGGAAGTTGCCAGACAAGCTAGTGCTTGGCCTCCTCTGCATCCACATTCTCCTGAGCTCCAAGTCCATAAGGCGTTGGAATGCCAACACAGCACAAATTGGAGCAGTACTGATCTCAGAGAGACAGCAGTGAGTGGTCCTGAAGAGAGAGCTTAGTTTCCTGCCCAGGAATTGAACCTGGGTAGCCTGGATGAAAAACCAGGGATCCTAGCCACTAGACCACCAGGGGCTAGAGACTAGAAGCGAAAAGGCCCTGGCTCTTTCCACTGTTTGAAAGCAAGAATGTTTCAAGGAGGCAAAAACTGTTAAAACAGGTACAAAGTTTATTATTAGAGACACAGCACAACATAGGAGAGCACACAGAGAAGCAGTTTGTTTATTTAAGACGGAAGCAAGGCAGAGATACACACCCAGAGAGAAAGAGTATGGGTGTCTTCTCTAATGAGGAGGAGTGCAGTAAGTCAGAAGCAAGGCAGAAATACACACTTGGAAAGAAAGGGTGTGGGCATCCACCCTAATGAGGATAAACACAGTAAGGAGGTGGTTTAAATCACTCATATAGGACCGTCCTTCCGGGTCTTTGTTTACATTTGGCCAATATCTTGTTTCTTTTTTCATACCTGACTGTCCTAGGACCTTCCCCAACATGTGTGTGCAACTTTTTGCTAAGATGGATCCCACCCCAGAGGCTTGTGGGTGCATGTCCACACTTATTATGGGGTGGCGCCACCTCCCTTTCTGACCCCCAAGGAGTCTTCCTGAGCATGTGCAGACAGGGAAGTTTTCTTTGACCTCAGAAGTGGTCATGTTATCTCTACTTCAGCAGAGCTCAGCTCCTGTCACAAGCTTTGTCCTTGGAGTGTCTGGGTGAGAACAAAGCTTCAGTTTTCCTCCCCTTGACAAACACCAGCTGTCCAGCCCAGGGGCCCATCCATCTCCTACCTCAGTACAAGGTCTGATCCAAGAGAGAGAGCCTATTACCCAAAAGACTCATAAGACCTCAGCAGTCTGTATTGACAGGAGCATAGGAAGTATGTATGGAAGTGAGTTCTAAGGGTGTTGACCAAGAGGGAAGAAATGTAAGATGTGATAGGGTCGAACTCACTGACGTACTCACTCGAAATTGAAAATGAAAAGTGTTGGCTGAAGTATTAAGGTGTATTGTAATCATCTATTAAATTGGCTAATCAAAGCCTGTACTTAATGACAGCCTGCAGTCATTGAAGTCAAAATGCCTGAACTTCTCTGACAGCCTATAGAAGAAGGAGTCCAGAGGTTCAGGGAGATGGATATAATAGAATAGATTTACTTGCAAACTGCTTAGCTACCCCTAACCATACCTCTTGGAGGACACAGAGGACACTCCCTTCACCAAGACATCAAAAAAATGTATTGATGCCCTTTCTCTTCCCTCCCATTCCTGAGCAACTCAGTCTAAAAGCCATTAGGTGGGGGCAGAGAAAAGCAGGCATCTGGAGGGCAGGGCATTAAAGCCTGAGTAGGGTAAAGAAATGTGAATAAAAAATGATGCCTGACATATTAGCAAACAAAGGATGCTGTGGCCATCAAGCTCTCAGCCACTGCAGCCACCCTCAATGGTGCACCCTGAGGGGAGTAAGGATGGGAAAGAAGAAGATTCTGGCCCCAGATAGCTGACGTACATATCAAAGAAATAATTTCACTGAGCCCAGACTTGCATCTTCCCACAAAAAGCACTAAATTCATTAACTTGAGATATCAGGTTTTTTGTAAATTAACAGTTACCTTTTGATTCTCACTACCTGGTTTTTGTTGCAAAATTCCTATATATCCTGCCTCCTTCCTTACTTCTTTGTAGCAGTTCCTTAGAGCTGAGAGACTGCCTCCCAGGCTTGAGTCCTCTGAAAGTCCACCAAATAAAACATAATTCTCAACTTTTAGGTTGTCCATTTTTTCAGTCAACAGAAGGCGTGGCATAGGGTTATGAAGCCCAAGCAGGGTGTGGAGGGCACCTATGCTGGTATGGAGGGAATCACACATGGAGGCAGTCTGGCATGGAGTGCCAAGGTGGAAATAAAGAAAAGAAGGAGTTCATGCAGAGGGGTGCCCTGGCATGGGGTTCAGGTACTGGGTTAGGAGACTGTTCATTCTAGAGGGCAGTCCAACAAAGGGAGTCATAGGTAGGGCAGGTGAGAAGGGCATCCCCAAGGAGAGGTGTTCTGGCATGGACTATCAGAGTCCAAGAACAGTGAGGAAAGCATGCACATGGAGTGAGGAAAGCTGCTTGGCATGGGGAATCAGAGCCCCTCGCAGAAGGTGTGACCTGATGACTGGGTGTCAGAGCCCAAGTGGAATGAGAAAGGCAACAGTGGGGAGAGGTGGCCTGGCATGTGATGTCCCAGCCTAAGTGGGCCGAGGATGGTGTCCACACTGGAGCACAAGCCAGCATGTAAAGTCAGAGCTGAGCAGAGTAAGGAAGGCATTCACAAAGATATGCAACTTGGCATGCAGTATCAGAGCCCAAGTGGAGTAAGAAGGATGTCCATAATGGCAGGGAGCCTCATACAGGACGTCAAATCCTGAGCAAGGGGAGGAGTGCATCCATGAAGTAAAGTGGCAGGCTAGGACTTCCCTGGTGGTGCAGTGGTTAAGAATCCACATGCCAATGAAGGGGACAAGGGTTTGATCCCTGGTCCAGGAAGATCCCACATGCCGTGGAGCAACTAAGCCCGTGCACCACAACTACTGAGCCCGCACACCACAACTACTGAAGCCCACATGCCTAGAGCCCATGCTCCACAACAAGAGAAGCCACCACACTGAGAAGCCCGCATACCACAACTAGAGAAAGGCTGCACACAGCAATGAAGACCCAATGCAGCCATAAATAAATAAGTAAATAATAAAATAAATTAAAAAAAAAACCAAGGTGGGGTCAAAATATTTAAATAAAAAATAAAGTGGCAGGCTAAAGCAAGGTGTCAGAACCTGAGCAGAATGAGGAAGGCATACATGCAGGGGTAAGGCCTGGCATAGGGTGTCAGATCCAAGAAAAGTGAAAAGCGTGTCCATGAAGGGAAGAGACTTCTTGCTGCAGGATGTAAAGAGTCCACATGGGAGGAGGACTGTTTCCATACAGGTGAAGAAACAGTGTAGAGAGGGGTGTTTGAGCCCAAGCAGAGTGAAGATGATGTCTCCAGAAAGAGGCTGCCTGATGTGGCGTGTCAGAGCCTAAGCAGTGTAAGAAAAGCATCCATGTAGGAAGAGGGGCAGCCTGGCATTGAACGATCAGAGCCTCAGCAAGGCAGGGTGATGGAGGCATCCCTGCAGAGGGGTGGCCTTGCATGGAATGTTAAAACCCATGTGGAGCTAAGAGAACATCCACACAGTGGAGGAGGAGGGGGGTGGGCAGTGTGCAACATCAGAGACTTAATGGGATGGAACGCATATCCCCACAAAAGGATAGCCTGGTATGGGGTGTCAGCAACGAAGAAGGATGAAGAGTGTATCCATGCAGAGGGATGGCCTGACATCAGCTGTTGAAGCCAAAGTGGGATTAGGAAGGCATTGCCATAGCGTAAGGGGTAGTGGAGGAAATGCAGATTAATTAGAGACAGGGGGCCTTATCAAATTAAGGATAACTGAAGCCAGGTTTTTGCTCTGTCAGAGAAGAGAGTTACCAATATGGTAAGGGAAAGAAACTATAGTGAACCTTGTGGTATTGGACTGGAATTGGAGGTATCAATGAGAAGTCATGGTTTTCAATATAAAATAAATTGGATGTAAAAGTATGTATGGGTATTTATATACATTTAGATACACAGCTAGAGGTACAAATATACACATGCACATGTATAAGTGCACTTCTACATATATTTCATAACCCTGTCTGCTTAGATGACCTAGAAGCAATGACACCTCAGTAGCGATGATCACACACAGCACTCAGACCTTGTTTCCTTTTTTTTTTGGCTATTTTTAAAATTTTTGTTTTACATTATAGTTGATTAATAATGTTGTGTTAGTTTCAGGTGTATAGCAAAGTGATTCAGTTATACATATACATGTACCTATTCTTTTTCAAATTCTTTTCCCATTTAGGTTGTTACATAATATTGAGCAGAGTTCCCTGTGCTATACAGTAGGCCTTTTGTTGGTTATCCATTTTAAATATAGCACTGTGTACACGTTAATCTTAAACTCCCACCTATTCCTGCCCCCTACCCTTCCATCCTGGTAACCATAAATTCTTCCTCTAAGTGTGTGAGTCTGTTTCTGTTTCTATAAATAAATTCATTTGTATCATTTTTTTTAAGGTTTTGCATATAAGCAATATCACATGATATTTGTCTTTTCCTGTCTGACTTACTTCACTTAGTATGATAATCTCCAGGTCCATCCATGTTGCTACAAATTGTATTATTTTATTCTTTTAAATGGTTGAGTAAAATTCCATTGTATATATGTACCACATCTTCTTTTTTTGTTCTTTTAGTAATTTTTTAATATAATTTATGAGGAAATATTTTGCCTATGATTTCTTTTTTTAAGCTCTTTATTAGAATATAATTGTTACACTGCTGTGCCAGTTTTTGCTGTACAACAAAGTGAATCAGCTGTCTTTATACATATATCCCTATATCCCCTCCCATGCCGCAATGTCCTCCCACCCTCCCTATTCCAGCCTTCTAAGTCATCACCCATCATCGAGTTGATCTCCCTGTGTTACACAGCAGCTTCCCACTATTTTACATTTGGTAGTGTATATACATCAAAGCTACTCTCTCACTTCGTCCCAGCTTCCCCTTCGCCCTCCACGCCGTGTCCTCAAGTCCATTCTCTCCATCTGCATCTTTATTCTTGCCCTGTCACTGGGTTCATCAGTACCATGTTTTTTTGTTTGTTTGTTTAGATTCCATACATATGAGTTAGCGTACGGTATTTGTTTTTCTCTTTCTGGCTTACTTCACTCTGTATGACAGACTCTAGGTCTATCCACCTAATTACATATAGCTCCATTTCATTCCTTTTTAAGGCTGAGTAATTTTCCATTGTATATATGTGCCACATCTTCTTTATCCATTCATCTGTTGGTGGGCATTTAGGCTGCTTCCATGTCCTGGCTATTGTAAATAGTGCCGCAAGGAACATTGTGGTACATGTTTCTTTTTGGATTATGGTTTTCTCGGGGTATATGCCCAGCAGTGGGATTGCTGGGTCATATGGTAATTCTATTTTTAGTTTTTTCAGGAACCTCCTTAATGTTTTCCATAGTGGCTGTATCAATTTACATTCCCACCAACAGTACAGGAGGGTTCCCTTTTCTCCACACCCTCTCCAGCATTTATTGTTTTTAGATTTTTTAAGCTCTTTATTGGAATATAATTGCTTTACACTCTTGTACCAGCTTTGTAGGTACACCAAAGTGAATCAGCGGTATTTATACATATATCCCCATAGCCCCTCCCTTCCACGACTCCCTCCCCCTCTCCCTGTCCTGGCACTCTAACGCATCACCCATCATTGAGTTGATCCCCCTTTGTTATACAGCAACTTCCCACTAGCTATCTATTTTACAGCTGGTAGTGTATATATGTCTATGCTACTCTCTCAATTCGTCCCAGCTTCCCCTTCACCCTGTTTTTAGATCTTTTGATGATGGCCATCCCGATTGGTGGCAGGTGATACCTCATTGCGGTTTTGACTTGCATTTCTCTAATGATTAGTGATGTTGAGCATCTTTTCATGTGTTTGTTGGCCATCTGCATGTCTTCTTTGGAGAAATGTCTATTTAGGTCTTCTGCCCATTTTTGGATTGGATTATTTGCTTCTTTGATAATGAGCTGCTTGTATATTTTGGAGATTAATTCTTTGTCCATTGCTTTCTTGGCAAATACTTTCTCCCATTCTGAGGGTTGTCTTCTTGTCTTGTTTATGGTTTCTTTCGCTGTGCAAAAGCTTTTAAGTTTCATTAGGTCCCATTTGTTTATTTTTTATTTTCTTCTCATTATTCTAGGAGGTGGGTCAAAAAGGATCTTGCTTTGATGTATGTCATAGACAGTTCTGCCTATGTTTTCCTCTAGGAGTTTTACAGTGTCTGGCCTTACATTTAGGTCTTTGATCTATTTTGAGTCTATTATTGTGTATGGTGTTAGGAAGTGTTCTAATTTCATTCTTTTACATGTAGCTGTCCAGTTTTCCCAGCTCCACCTATTGAAGAAGCTGTCTTTTCTCCAGCGTATGTTCTTGCCTCCTTTATCAAAGGTAAGGTGCCCATATGTGCATGTGTTTATCTCTGGGCTCTTTTTCTGTTCCATTGATCTATATTTCTGTTTTTGTGCCAGTACCGTACTGTCTTGATCACTATAGCCTTGTAGTATAGTTTGAAGTTAGGGAGCATGATTCCTTCAGCTTCATCTTTCCTTCTCAAGATTGCTTTGGCTATTCAGGGTCTTTTGTGTTTCCACACAAACCATAAAATTTCTTGTTCTAGTTCAGTGAAAAATGCCATTGGTAATTTGATAGGGATGGCGTTGAATCTGTAAATTGCTTTGGGGAGTATAGTCATTTTCACAATGTTGATTCTCCCATTCCAAGAACATGGTGTGTCCCTCCATCTGTTTGTGTCATTTTTGATTTCTTTCATCAGGGTCTTATAGTTTTCTACATATAGCTCTTTTGCTTCCTTAGGCAGGTTTATTCCTAGGAATTTTATTCTTTTTGTTTTGATGGTAAATGGAAGTGTTTCCTTAATTTCTCTTTCTGATCTTTCGTTATTAGTGTATTGGAATGCTACAGATTTCTGTGCATTAATTTTGTATCCTGCTACTTTACTACATTCATCAATTAGTGCTAGCAGTTTTCTGGTAGAATCTTTAGGGTTTTCTATGTATAATATCATGTCATCTGCAAAGAGTGACAATTTTACTTCTTTTCCAATTTGTATTCCTTTTATTTCGTTTTCTCCTCTGATTGCTGTGATTAACACTTCCAAAACTATGTTGAATAACAGTGGTGAGAGTGGGCACCCTTGTCTTGTTCCTGTTCTTAGAGGGAATGCTTTCAGGTTTTCACCATTTAGAATGATGTTGGCTGTTGGTTTGTCATATATGGCTTTTATTATGTTGAGGTAACTTCCTTCTATGCCCCCTTTCGGGAGAGTTTTTATCATAAATGGATGTTGAATTTTGTCAAAAGCTTTCTCTGCATCTACTGAGATGACCATATGGTTTTTATCCTTCAGTTTGTTAATATGATGTATCACGTTGATTGATTTGCGTATATTGAAGAATCCTTGCGTTCCAGGGATAAACTCCACTTGATCATGGTGTATGGTCTTTTTAATGTGCTGTTGGATTCTGTTTGCTAGTATTTTGTTGAGGATATTTGCATCTATATTCATCAGTGATATTGGCCTGTAATTTTCCTTTTTTGTGACATCATTTTCTGGTTTTGGTATCAGGGTGATGGTGGCCTCGTAGAATGAGTTTGGGAGTGTTCCTCCTTCTGCTCTATTTTGGAAGAGTTTGAGAAGGATAGGTGTTAGCTCTTCTCGAAATGTTTGATAGAATTCGCCTGTGAAGCCATCTGGCCCTGGGTTTTTGTTTGTTGGGAGATTTTTAATCACAGTCTCAATTTCAGTGCTTGTGATTGGTCTGTTCATATTTTCTATTTCTTCCTGGATCAGTCTTGGAAGATTGTACTTTTCTAGAATTTATCCATTTCTTCCAGATTATGGAATTTATTGGCATATAGTTGCTTGTAGTAGTCTCTCATGATCTTTTGTATTTCTGCAATGTCCGTTGTTACTTCTCCTTTTTCATTTCTAATTCTGTTGATTTGCGTCTTCTCCCTTTTTTTCCTGATGAGTCTGGCTAATGGTTGATCAACTTCTTTTATCTTCTCTAAGAACCAGCTTTTAGTTTTATTGATTTTTGCTATTGTTTCTGTCATCTCTTTTTCATTTATTTCTGATCTGATCTTTATGATTTCTTTCCTTCTGCTCACTTTGGGGTTTTTTTGTTCTCCTTTCTCTAATTGTTTTAGGTGTAAGGTTAGGTTGTTTATTTGAGATTTTTCTTGTTTCTTGAGGTAGGATTGTATTGCTATAAACTTCCCTCTTAGAACTGCTTTTGCTGCATCCCATAGGTTTTGGGTCATCGTGTTTTCATTGTCATTTGTCTCTAGGTATTTTTTCATTTCCTCTTTGATTTCTTCAGTGATTTCTTCATTGTTTAACAACATATTGTTTAGCCCCCATGTGTTTGTATTTTCTACAGTTTTTTTTTCCTGTAATAGACATCTAGTCTCATGTTGTTTTTGGTCGGAGAATATGCTTGATATGATTTCAATTTTCTTCAATTTACCAAGGTTTGATTTGTGACCCAAGATGTGATCTATCCTAGAGAATGTTCCAGGTGCACTTGGGAAGAAAGTGTATTCTGTCGTTTTTGGATGGAATGTCCTATAAATATCAATTAAGTCAAGATGGTCTAATGTGTCATTTAAAGTTTGTGTTTCCTTACTTATTTTCTGTTTGGATGATCTGTCCATTGGTGCAAGTGGGGTGTTAAAGTCTCCTACTATTATTGTGTTACTGTCAATTTCCCCTTTTATGGCTGTTGGCATTTGCCTTATGTATTGAGGTGCTCCTATACTGGGTGCATAAATATTCACAATTGTTATATCTTCTTCTTGGATTGATCATTTGATCATTATGTAGTGTTCTTCCTTGTCTCCTGTGATAGTCTTTACTAAGTCTAATTTGTCTGATATGAGTATTGCTACTCCAGCTTTCTTTTGACTTCCATTTGCATGGAATATATTTTTCCATCCCTTTCCTTTCAGTCTATATGTGTCCCTTGGTCTGAGGTGGGTTTTTTGTAGGCAGCATATAGAAGGGTCTTGTTTTTTATCCATTCAGCCAGTCTGTGTCTTTTGGTGGGACCATTTAATCCATTTACATTTAAGGTGATTATTGACATGTGTGTTCCTATTACCATTTTCTTAATTGTCTTGGGTGTGTTTTTGTAGGTCTTTTCCTTCTCTTGTGTTTACTGCCTAGAGAAGTAACTTCAGCAATTGTTGTAAGGCTGGTTTGGTGGTGCTGAATTCTCTTAACTTTTGCTTGTCTGTAAAGCTTTTGATTTCTCCATCAAATCTGAATGAGATTCTTGCTGGGTAGAGTATTCTTGGTTGTAGGTTTTTCTCTTTCAAGACTTTAAGTATATCCTGCCACTCCTTTCTGGCCTGCAGATTTTCTGCAGAAAGATCAGCTGTTATCCTTATGGGTTTTCCCTTATATGTTATTTGTTACTTTTCTCTTGCTGCTTTTAATATTTTTTCTTTGTGTTTAATTTTTATTGCTTTGATTAATATGTGCCTCGGTGTGTTTCTCTCTGGGTTTATTCTGTATATGACTCTGCACTTCTTGGGCTTGATTGACTATTTCCTTTCCCATGTTGGGGAGTTTTCCACTATAATCTCTTCAAATATTTTCTCAGACCTTTTCTTGTTTTCTTCTTCTTCTGGGATGCCGATGATTCAAATGTTGGTATGCTTAATGTTGTAGCCTAGGTCTCTGACGCTGTCTTCCATTCTTTTTATTCTTTTTTCTTTTTCCTGCTCTGTGGCAGTTTTTTTCACCATTCTATCTTTCAGCTCACTTACTTGTTCTTCTGCCTCAGTTATTCTGCTGTTTATACCATCTAGAGTATTTTTAATTTCAGTTATTGTGTTGTTCATTAATGTTTATTTGCTCTTTATTTCTTCTAGGTCCTTATTAAATGTCGTATTTTCTCTATTTTGTTTTCAAGATTTTGGATCATCTTTACTATCATTACTCTGAATTCTTTTTCAGGGAATTTGCCTATGTCATCTTCATTTATTTGGTTTTATGGGTTTTTATCTTGCTCCTTTGCCTGCAAGTTGTTTCTTTGTATTCTCATTTTGTCTAATTTATAGTATTAGCTGTCTCCTTTCCCTGTGTTGCCTAGTAGTAATTCCTCTTGTCTCTGCTCTCTTTGGCTTGAGGTATCCAGCACTGGAGCTTGCTGCCTTTGGTTGGATTTGGATCTTGGTGTTGAAAATGATACCTCTGGGAGAGCACTTGCTGATTAATATTCCATGGGGTCAGGAGTTCTCTGGTGGTCCAATGTCCTGGACTCAGCTCTGCTGCCTCAGAGGTCCAGGCTTGACCCCTCGCTGGGGCACCAAGACCCTGGAAGCTGCACAGCATGGAGAAAAAGGAGGTAGAAGGAGAGAAAAGAAAAAGAAGTGAGAAAAAGGGAGAAAGGGAAAGGATAAGACAAATCCCCAAAACTGGTGGTAAAAGCAACTTTAATCTGTCAAAATCACACAAGGAGATATGCACACTTGCACTTGCAAAAGGAGAATAATAAGAGAAAACAAAGAAAAAAGAAAGAGAGAGAACAAAGAAAAGAAAGAGGGGAGCAATCAAACCAATAAACAAACAAATCCACCTACAAATATGTACAGTACTGGCACAGAAATAGAAAGGAAGATCAGTGGAACAGAATAGAGAATTCAGAGGTAAACCCAAGCACATATGGGCACCTTATCTTTGACAAAGGAGGCAAGAATATACAATGGAAAAAAGACAGCCTCTTCAATAAGTGGTGCTGGGAAAATTGGACAGCAACATGTAAAAGAATGAAATTAGAACACTTCCTAACACCATACACAAAAATAAACTCAACATAGATTAAAGACCTAAATGTAAGGCCAGACACTATAAAGCTCTTAGAGGAAAACATAGGCAGAACTTCTATGACGTACATCAAAACAAGATCCTTTTTGACCCACCTCCTAGAATAAGGGAAATAAAATCAAGATTAAACAAATGGGACCTAATGAGACTTAAAAGCTTTTGCACAGCAAAAGAAACCATAAACAAGACTAAAAGGCAACCCTCAGAATGGGAGAAGATACTTGCCAACGAAGCAATGGACAAAAGATTAATCTCCAAAATATACAAGCAGCTCATGTAGCTTAATACCAAAAAAGCAAATAACCCAATCCACAAATGGGCAGAAGACCTAAATAGACATTTCTCCAAAGAAGACATGCAGATGGCCAACAAACACATGAAAAGATGCTCAACATCACTAATCATTAGAGAAATGCAAGTCAAAGCCACAATGAGGTATCACCTCACACCAGTCAGAATGGCCATCATCAAAAAATCTAGAAACAATAAATGTTGGAGTGGGTGTGGAGAAAAGGGAACTCTCCTGCACTGTTGGTGGGAATGTAAGTTGGTACAGCCACTATGGAAAACAATTTGGAGGTTCCTGAAAAAACTAAAAATAGAACTACCATATGATCCAGCAATCCCACTACTGGGCATATACCCAGAGAAAACCATAATCCAAAAAGAAACATGTACCATAATGTTCATTGCAGCACTCTTTACAATAGCCAGGACATGGAAGCAACCTAAATGCCCATCAACAAATGAATGGATAAAGAAGATGTGGCATGTATATATACAATGGAATATTACTCTGCCATAAAAAGGAATGAAATGGAGTATATGTAATGAGGTGGACAGACCTAGAGTCTGTCATACAGAGTGAAGTAAGCCAGAAAGAGAAAACAAATACCATATGCTAACTCATATATACGGAATCTAAGAAAAAAAATGGTAGTGATGAACCCAGTGACAGGGCAAGAATATGGATGCAGATGCAGAGAATGGACTGGAGGACACGGTGGGGGTGGTTAAGGGGAAGCTGGGATGAAGTGAGAGAGTAGCATAGACATATATACACTACCAGCTGTAAAATAGATAGCTAGTGGGAAGTTGCTGTATAACAAAGGGGGATCAACTCAATGACGGGTGATGCCTTAGAGGGCCAGGGCAGGGAGAGTGGGAGGGAGTTGTGGGAGGGAGGGGATATATGTATAAATACAGCTGATTCACTTTGATGTACCTCAAAACCTGGTACAAGAGTGTAAAGCAATTATATTCTAATAAAGAGATTGAAAAAAAATATGTACAGTAAAGGTTAAACTACCAAATACATAGAACCAGGAAGAAGTCAAAAATACCATGAAGTCCTCCAATACTTCTAGGTAGGTCTCTGCACCTGCTGTGGGGAGGATTGTGGAGAGCTCAGACTGTGATCTGGTATTAGTCCTGTGTGTATTTGCCCCCACAGGCCACAGTTGCCCCCTAGGTCTACTGCCTTTATTGTAGAAAGAGTCATTTATTCAGGTGACCCACAGATGCAGGGTCTATCAAGCCTATTGTGGGTATTAAATCTTCTCATCCTGCAACTATTTCCCCTTCTCTTCTTTGGTCCTGCAGTCCTCAGGGATCAGTTTTGGTTTTGGTCCCTTCTTTGCGTGTGGGTTGCTCTCAGGAGTTGAGTCCCTGCCCAGGCAAGAGGAGGCAAAAGAGGGTGATTGGGGCTCACTTGCAAATTCAGGTTGGGGGGAGGGAGGGATATGGCAGTCGAAATGAAATTTGCGGGAGTGCTTGAAGCAGCAGAGGTTGGCATGAGCCTGAGCTGTGCCATGCATTCTCCCAGGGAAGTTGGTCTTGAACACAGGACCTTTGGAGTTGGTGGGCTTCACCTGCTGCCAGGAGGGTGTGGCCAATAACCTGCCTTATACACAGGACCCTTGGTGGTGGCAGTGGCCATAGCAGTGGCAGCAGGCTGTGTGTTTCGATTTAGCAGCTGTGGGTCACGGGTGGTGCTCATGCCGGTGCTGCTCTGCAGCCTGTGAGTTCAAGGAGCAGCAAACTCCTCATGAGCACCCTGAAACAAAGGCCTCCTGCCTCTCCACCAGGCCCAGGCTTTTCCCCAAACTCCCACCCAGCTAATTGTGGCACACTTGCCCCCCAGACTGTTTGCACATAGCTAGCCTCAGTTCTCTCCTTGGTGTCTGTTCTCCGAAGCCCAAACCTTGGCATCCAGCCCCCATGCACCACTGCAGGTGAGCAGACTAGCGTCTCTGACTGGGGAGTGCTGCTTAAATCCTCTGTGTGGGAATTTTTCCACTCTGCCCTCTGCACACCTGTTGTTGCTCTTCCCTCCAGGGGTTCTGAAGCTACCCCCATCCGTCCCCGCCAGTGAGGGGGCTTCCCAGTGTGTGGAAGCTTTCCCCCCTTCACAGCTCCCTCCCAGAGGGGCATGTCTCCTCCAGATTCCTTTGTCTCTTTTTTTCCCTTTTTTCTTTTGCACTACCCAGTTACGTGGGGATTTTCTTGCCTTTCTGGAGGTCTGAGGTCCCCTGCCAGCATTCAGAAGATGTTCTGTAGGAGCTTTTCCACAAGTAGATGTATTTTTGATGTATTTGTGGGGAGGAAGGTGATGTCCATGTCTTACTCCTCCGCCATCTTTGAGTGGACTTCAGCAGCACCATTTATTGTAAAGACTATCTTTCCTCCATTGTATAGTCTTTCCTCCTTTGTCAAAGATTAATTGACCATAGATGCATGGGTTTATTTCTAGGGTTTCTATCCTGTTCCATTGATCTATATTTCTGTTTTATGTTAGTACCATACTGTTTTGATGACTATAGCTTTGTAGTATAGTCTGAAGTCAGAAAGCCTGATTGCTCCAGCTCCATTTTTCTTTCTCAAGCTTGCTCTGGCTATTTGGGGTCTTTTGTGTCTCCATACAAATTTTATGATTTTTGTTCTAGTCCTGTGAAAAATGCCATTGGTAATTTGATAGGATTGCATTGAATCTGTAGATTGCCTTGGGTAGTATAGTCATTTTGACAATATTGATTTTTCCAATCCAAGAACATGGTATATCTTTCCATCTGTGTCATCTTTGATTTCTTTCATCAGTGTCTTATAGTTTTAGCAAACCAAATCCAGCAATTAAAAGGATTATACACCATGATCAAGTGGGATTTATCCCAGGGATGCAAGGATTTTTCAGTATCCACAGATCAAACAGTGTGATACACCACATCAACATATTGAAGAATAAAGACCATATAATCATCTCAATAGATGCAGAAAAAAGCTTTTGACGAAATTCAATGCCCATTTATGATCAAAACTCTCTAGAAAGTGGGCATAGAGGGAACATCAACATGACAAAGGCCATATATGACAAACCTACAGCTAACATCACACTCAACTGTGAAAAGCTGAAAGCATTTCCTCTGAGATCAGGAATAAGAGAAGGATGTCCACTCTCTCCACTTTTATTCAACATAGTTTTGGAAGTCCTAGCCACAGCGATTAGAGAAGAAAAATAAATAAAGGGAATCTAGAATGGAAAAGAAGAAGTAAAACTGTCACTGTTTGCAGATGACACGATACTACACATAGAAAATCCTTAAGAAGCTACCAGAAAACTACTACAGCTCATCAGTGAATTCAGTAAAGTTTCAGGATACAAAATAAATACACAGAAATCTGTTGCATTTCTATACACTAGCAAAAAAAGATCAGAAAGAGAAATTAAAGAAACAGGGATGAACATACACAGACTACTATATATAGGTTAGATAACCAACAAGGACCTACTACATAGCATAGGGAACTCTACTCAATATTCTGTGATAACCTGTATGAGAAAAGAATCTAAAAAAGAATGAATATATGTGTATTATAACTGAATCACTTTGCTGTACACCTGAAACTAACACAACATTGTAAATCAACTATACTCCAATAAAATTAAAATTAAAAAAATACATCCTGTCAAATTGCTTTCCACTCCCCTGCAGTGCTGCTTTCTCTAAGTTTTCACTAATATTGGGATTTATTAATCTTTCTTTCTTTACCAGTGTACAGGCAAGGAATAATTGTTTTTGTTTTTAAATTTACTTTTTTCATTTGCTTTTTGGCTATTTGTATTTCTACATTTATAAATTGCTGATCTTCTATTTAGATATTGTTTTCTTATGAATTTATAAGTTCTTTGTATTGTAGAGGTATTGATCCACTATATAGTTTGTATTGCAAATAATTTTTCAAATTAAAAAATTCTTTTTGAAAAAAAGGAATTACAAAAAATCCCATTTACCATCACATCAAAAAGAATAAAATGCCTAGGATTAAACCTACTTAAGGAGGCAAAAGACCTGTACTCCAGATCTTGTTTTCTAAATACCATTTTCTGCTGAAAGAAATCAGAGCTCCTTGGAGAATTGGCTTATTACAAGGGCTAGACCAGGAAAATAAGATGAGCCTGGAAGCCCTTTCTGTGCCAGAAACTAAGGAAGGAAGGAAGTGCTTGAAGAATGGGTTATTTATGTAGTTTCTAAGTATCTCCTCACAAAATACTTATCAATTACAAAAGATAAAAAGAGTAACTTTACAAAGGACAAGCCTGAAAGATACCATGGTAATCAAGTGAACAAAATGAACATCATTAGTAATGGGACAAATAGAAATTATTCACCACCCAATAGGACATGATAAGAAGAATGCAGGATTACTTCTGTGATATTCCTGCTGAAGATGCTCTGTCAGTCAGGGTTCAATGAGAGAAATAGAACCGCAAGGAATTTGTCACAGAAATTTGACCTTATGCAACTGTGGGACCTAGTTAAGCAGTGTATGCAACACTGTTGTCTTCGTGCCTGATGCTGGAGCTTGCAATCCACAGGTCAGGCAGTTGGAAAGGTAAGACAGATGGAAGGCAGGGGGAAAGCAAAGACAAGTTGGAACCCACAAGCAACGGCTGCCAGTTCTTGCTGTCTCTGCCCTTAGTGGTGTGTGTATCCCACAGAAGCTGGGCCCTTCATTATAAAGCTAAACCTACCCCTGACCCAGAGAAGCTGAAGGGAGATCTAGGGGAAGGTGGGGCAGTTGTGGGCCTAGTTGGTGTCCCACACCAAGGAGCTAAGTCAAGAGATAAGCAACAATGTGTGTAAACTACAAAATGGCTGTTGTTTCACTTCTAACCTCCAAATTTCCCATGAGAATTTCTTTCATGGTGTACTTACGCAAGAAACATACAGAAAAGGGGTCCTGGAAAATGCAGTTCACCCTAACCAGCTGACACATTACAAAGCCACAAGAGATACATAACATGAATCTAGTTATGAGGAAATGTCGGAATAATCCAAATTGAGGAATAGTCTATGAAATAAATGTAATCTTCAAAAGTTTCAAGATCATAAAAGTTAAGGAAAGACTGAAGAATCATTTCAGACTAAAGGAAACTAAAGGCACATTACAATTTAATGTAATGCATAATTCCTGAATCCCTTTGCACTGAAGCACAATTGGCACAACTTGAATGAGGTCTGAGGATTACATAGTAATAATGTATCAGTGTTAATCTCCTGATACTGATGTTTGTTGTGTGATTATATAGGAGAACATCTTTGTTTATCAGAAATACACACAAGTATCTGGCAAAATACACACTTTAGTATTTTGAGATGGAAGGGCAATATGTTGGCAACTTACCCTCTAAAGTTAGGAACGGGGCCACACAGCAGGAGGTAAGCTGCAGGTGAGCAAGCAAAGCTTCATCTGCCACTCCCCATCGCTCCCCATCACTCCCTATCGCTCGCATTACCACCTGAACCATCCCAGCCCCACCCCACCCCACCCCACCGCGTCCATGGAAAAATTGTCTTCCATGAAACCAGTCCCTGGTGCCAAAAAGGTTGGGGACTGCTGCTCTAAAGTTTCCAGGAAAACAGTTACTTATATTTGCCACTTTTCTATAAGTTCTCTGTATACTTGTGATTGTTTCCAAAAAAAAAATTTTATAAAAATATACATTGGATAAGGAGAGTACCTGGGACTTCCCTGGTGGTGCAGTGGTTAAGAATCCGACTACCAATGCAGGGGACATGGGTTTGATCCCTGGTCCAGAAAGATTCCAGATGCCGCAGAGCAACTAAGCCCATGCACCATAACTACTGAGCCTGTGCTCGGGAGCCCACATGCCACAACTACTGAAGCCCACGCACCTAGAGCCTGTGCTCCAGAACAAGAAAAGCCACTGCAATGAGAAACCTGTGCACTGCAACAGAGTAGCCCCCACTCACTGCAACTAGAGAAAGCCTGCGTGCTGCAACGAAGACCCAACTCAGCCAAAAATAAATATATCAAATAAATATATAAATATATATATATATATACACATATATATATAAAAGGAGAGCACCTGCATCCTTAGCAAGCTAAGTAATGGCCATACTCTGAAGGCCTGAGATGATGATGGGAGACTCCACAATGGAATTGGGTTCCCTGATCTCAGACGGGACCTAATGGGATCCCAAAGTGATGAAGGTCAGGTGGCAGCTTAACCACAAAATAAGAACCCTTACCACAATAACATACAGGGACAGAATGGTAATCTGAGTGTTTTGACCCACAAGGATCTGTGTCAATGGCTAATTGATCATAGGGTCCCTAGAAATGAAATATATAGTTAGCCTACTAAAGTTCTGCTTAACATACATAGGAGGGAAAATTATAGGTCTTCTGGGAAAAAACCTAACTTCCTTTGGTCATCATAAAGAAAATTCATGGCAGCTTACCCAGTTTCCAGTCGTAAGCCAGCTCACAGGCACAGAGCCCCCTGATGGAGGAGGGATCCTGAAATGCAGCCACAGAAATGTATCGTGAATCTTCCCCCAAGGGTTTTATGGCAATTTATTAGGGTAACTGCGCTCAGGGAAAGGAAATACTCAGATCTTCTGGGGATTATTAGATACTTGCTCTGAAGGTATGCTGATCCCTAAGCAACTGGAATAACCATGATTATCCTCTGATAATAGGGAACCTATGGAGTTTAGGTGATAGATGGAGTCTTGGCTTGAACATGTCTTACATTGGGACTAAGGATGCATCCTGTGGTTATTTCCCAAGACTCAGAATATTAAATGAGAATAGATATTAACTGGCAGAATTCCCAAATTGATTCTCTGATCTATGGAGTGAGAACTATTATGGGAGGAAAATCCAAATGGAAGTCCCTGGAACAATCTTTACCTCTACCATAATAGTTAAACCTAAAGGAATATTGTTTCCCTGGGGGAACTGCAGAGATAACCCATATCAAATATTGATAGATGCTATAAAGGCAATTTCTACCAAATTTCCATTTGACTCACCTGCTTTGCCACTGTAAGTCAGAGGATTTGTGGAAAATTAGAGTAAATTATCACAAATTTAATCAAGCAGTACCAATTACAACTGAGGTTCCATATGAGCCATCTCTACTGGTATGCAGTTATTGACCTGAAAAGTGTATTCTTTTTCACTTCAGTCAACAAGCAAAATCAGAAACAGATTACATTTACAGAGCAAGGACAACAGATTAACTGTATGCCTTTACTGTTGCCCCAGGGTTATGTCAACTCTTCTGCTCACTGTCATAGACCAGTGGATGCTTGATCGTCTTGATATCCCAGAGAATATAAAACTGGCCCATTATATTGATGATATTATGCTAAGCAAAGACAGCAAATAGAAAATAGTAAATAAATAAATACCTTAGCAAGACCTATGTATGCCAGAGTATAGGGGATGAACCTTGGAGAAGTTCAAGGGCCTGCCACATTGCTGAAGCTTCTAAGGGTCCAATGGTATGGGGCATTTCTGAATATTCCTTATAAAATAGGATATAAGCTCCTGCACCTGTACCATTTACCATGAAGAAAGAGGCACAAAATGTGGTGAGCCTTTTTGGATTTTGAAGATAACATTCACCATATTTGATTATGCCCCTTTTGCTCATTTATCAGGAACCTTGTAAGACACCACTTTCTTGAGTGAATCTCAGAGAAAGTAATGACTTTGCAGCAGGTCCTGGTTGCAATGAAAGCTGATCTGCCACTTGGGTCTTAGGACCAAGCAGATCCAATGCTATTCAAAATACCATGTCTGTGGCAGGCAGAGAAGTAGTATGAAACACCTGGCAAAGCTCCAATAAGAAATCACTGTGAAGATTGCTATGGCTTATGAGTAAGGCCATGCCCTCCTCTGTTGACAACTATTCTTTATTTGAAAAATCACTACTGGTTTACTACTGGGCCCTGGTAGAGACTGAACATCTGACTATAGGACACAAAGGGATTATACAAACCAAACTTGTCTTCATGAACTGAGTGCTATCTGATCCACCAAACCATAAAATTTCCCACACAAAACAGCATTTTACTGAAGATAGAAATTAAGGACTTCCACATCCAGAATGACATGTGAGGAGCATTGTAGATCCACTCCAGAGTGAAACAAGCATAACTGATGAAAATCATTTAAAGAGCCAATGGTTTAAAGTCCCTTGATATTGTCCTAGGGCAAAGAACAAATGCAGAAACATTTCTTCAAAAAAATCTACTAAAAGTCAGTAAGAATAGCTAGGATCTGTGACAATTCAGCCAAGACCCATTCCCTCCTTCCCCATCACCTACCTGGGTTTAATGGAAGCTTGCCTCCAGGAGGATGTGGCCAAAAAGATAGGTCTCTCTTACCCCTCAGCTCCAAATCAAGGGTTACCATATCTCATTGGGAGAGGCAAGCCACAAGCACTTTTCATTCCCCACTACTCCAAGCTGAAGAAGCCAAATTCCTGGTGAATATGGCCAAAAAGTTGGGACACACTTCCTTACCCAGCTTCCACTCACAGGGAAGACACTCTACATCAGACATGGCAGGCCAGAACACTGGGGCCCCAATCACCCTTGTTCCAGCTCACTCTAAAAGTACAGGCTCCATGTCAGGAGAAGCAAGCTGAGAAGACCAGAGGGTACACACATAGTGTCCAAAGAATGACTCAGAGAATTTTCCCAAGGGGAGAGACCATCTATAATAACTGAGAGTTCCAAAGTACTCCTCAAAGATTTAATTTGAAAAAGTATGTGGAAAGACTAAGGGTACACTTAGAAACAATGGACATTTTGGTAGTAAGCAATTAAGAAGAGACTGATAACTCCATGAGAGCAAGGTAAACCGTAGGCCAATAAATTTGCCAGAAAGAAGCAGGAACACAAAAGGCTAAGACTAACCTTCCAGGGATCAGAGTAGACTTCAAACATGTTCCTCAAAACTATCCCTACAAAGGAGCCCACATTTAATCAGATTGAACTATGGAGCAATTTAAGCCCCATCAGCTTAACATCATACTTAATGATGAGAGACTGCATGCTTTCCCTCTAAAATCAGGAACAAGACAAGGATGCTGTTCTTGCCACTTCTACTCAACACTGTACTGGAGGTTCTAGCCAAGGCAATTAGGCTAGATAAAGAAACAAAAGTCATACAGTTTGAAATGAAGAACTACAACATTCTATTTGCAGATGGCATGATCTTGTATATAAAAAACTCTAAGGAATCCACATACACGCACACACACACACAAACTATTAGAACTAATAAAGAGTTCAACAGGGTTTCAATATACAAGAGCAATATACAAAACCAATTGTATTTCTGTAAACATAATTGTATTTCTGTAAATCCAAACATCAATTATATTTCTACAATGAATGGTTTGAAAATAAGAAAATTCTGTTTAAAAAACAACCAGAAGAATAAAATATTTGGGGATAATTTTAACAAAAGAAATGCAAAACATATCCTATCAAAACTGTAAAACATTGTGAAAAGAAATTAAAGATCTAAATAAGTGGAAAGATATCTGTGGTAGGCAGAATAATGGCCCCCAAGGATGTCCACATCTTAATCCTCAAAACCTGTGAGTATGTTACCTTATGTGGAAAAAAGGGCTTTGCAGATGTGATTAAGTTAAGGATTTTGAGATAGAAAAGTTATCCTGGATATCTGGGTGGGTCCAATGTGATTGAAAGTTTTTTTAGAAGATAAAGGCAAGAGTGTAAGAGTTAGAGAGGGATTAAAACATGCTACATTGCTGGCTTTCAAGACGGAGTAAGGGCCATGAGCCACGAGCCATGAGGAATGGAAGTGGCTTCTAGAAGTTGGAAAATGCAAGGAAATGTATTGCCCCCCTCCAGCTAACATCTTCAAACCCATTTCAAATTTTTGAACTGCAGAACTGTAAGATAATAAATTTGTGTTGTTTTATGTTATTACATTTGTGGAAATTTGTTATACCACCAATAGGAAACCAATGCAACAATCCATGTTCATGGATCAGAAGACTCAATATTGTTAATATGGCAACACTTCCCAAATTGATCTACAAATTCAATACAATTCCTGTCAAAATCTAAGCTGCCTTCTTGAGGAAATTGACAAGCTGACTCTACGATTCATATGGAAATTCAAGGGACTCAGAATAGCTAAAATAATCTTGGAAAAGAACAAAATTGAATGACTCATATTTCCTGATTTTAAAACTCATTACAAGCCTACAGAGTCAAGACAATATCGTACCAGCATAAAGACAGACATATAGACCAATGGATGTCAAGAAAAGGTAATGAGAAAAGAATAGTCTTTTTAACAAGTGGTGCTGGTACAATTGGATATCCACACGCAAAACGATGAAGTTAGACCCCCCTACCTCATACCATTTATAAAAATTAATTCAAAATGGGTTGAATATCTAAATGTAACAACTAAAACTTTTAAGCTCTTAGAAGTCATAGACATAAATCTTCATGGCCTTGGATCATGTCATGGTCTCTTGGATATGACACCAAAAGCAACAAAAAACAACAGGTAAATAAGAATTCATCAAAATTTAAAACTTTGTGGTTCAAAGGACAATATCAAGAAAGTGAAATGACAATATACAGAACAGGAGAAAATATTTACAAATCGTATCTCTGATAAAAGACTTGCATCTAGAATGTATAAAGAGCTACTACAACTCAACAACAAAAAGACAAATAACTAAAAAATAACAGGTGAAAGATCTGAATAGACATTTCTCCAAATGGTCAATAAATAAATGCTCAATATCATTAGTCATTAGGGAAATTCCAATCAAAACCACAAAGAGATACTATTTCACACCCACTGAGGTATCTACAATAAAAAAGACATAATGACAAGTACTGGTTCAGATATAGAGAAATTTGAACCCTCATACATTGCTGGTGGGTATATAAAATGGTGCAGTCACTTTGGAAAACAGTCCAACATTTCCTCAAAAAGTTAAACATAGAGTTACCATATGACCCAGCAATTCCACTCTTGGGTATATACATAAAAGATTTGGAAACATATGCTCACACAAAAACTCATACATGAATATTCATAGCAGCGTTATTCATAATAATTAAAAAGTGGAAAAAACACAAACGCTTATCAACTGTTAAGTGGATAAAGTGTGGTAAGTCATACACAGGAATATTACTCAGCAAAAAAAAAAAAAAGGAATGAAGAATAAATTGAGCAATGTTATTGAATATAGTGGTATAGGGAACTCCAGGGCTCCATCCCTTCCACAAAAACAATAAGTTGGCAAAAACTGTCAGAATCAAGTTTGTAAAATTCTAGAATCTAGTGGAAAACTTACAAGAACGAGGAGAGTACTTAATGAAGAAAGGAGCTTTGCATTGAAGTCAGAGAGTACTGCAGCTTTTTTAATTGCCTACCTGCCATACCCCACCCCTCAGTTTGGTGGCTGGGAAGGCAGCAGCCCACACGCCTGGTGCAGGTTGCTAGTGCCAGAGAGAGCAGTATGAGCTTACTCACAAAGAATTATGGTTGTATATTTCAGTCCATCTGGTGGCTTCCTCAAGGACTGATGCAAAGGCTTGCCTTTGTTTCTCTTGATTCAGAACATTCCCAGACCTTGTGTGGCTTACAGGATGGCTTTCATTGAAAGCATTTAATGGCAAATGTATTGGACACAGCAGCCTGGAGCAAGGAAGAACAGTCAGGACAAACAACGGACACTTCAAAAAGACTAGCAAAGGATGTGGGGGCGATACATGGTGGGCTAGGTAAATGAGGCTTTTTAAAGCTGCTGTGCATACTGTGGAATTGAGAAGTCCACAAGGATGGCCAAGTGTAGACACAAGATCAGAAAAAGGCCTAAGAAGACTCTAAAATTTCACCTCAGGGTGACCTTCAGTTTCCACAGAAGCAAGACATGAAGGCTAAGGAAGAGTTGTAAATGGTCCAGCTAAGCACTGAAGGAGTGCCCCCAAACAGAACCAATTTGCAAAGACTGAGAGAGTGCTTTTTTCTTTATCTTTTTTTTTCTTTTGTAGGCTCCAGGCATTTAGTGAAACCCCGTCAAAACACCAGCTTACCACCTAACTAACAAGACGAAGACTTCATTGGCCACGCAGGACAAAGAATACAGTCATTAAAAAATAGCTTAGAAAAGACTATGTCAGCAAGAGAGCGGAATAGGAGGTTCCAGCCATCCACCCCCTACAGAAACATTAATTTTAGCAACCAACCACAGACAAAAATACCTAGGCGCCTAGGAGGCCAGTGGAGATGTTTCAGCACCATGGTGAAGCCAAAATTCAGAACAGACGCATTGAAGGGGGTAAGAAGAACAGTTTCACTTTATTCACATCACCCCTCCCTCAATGTGGCTTAGTTCAGTGCCAAGAGAGACCTCCTTGGCCCTCGATTTCTCTCTCGAGGAAAAGTAAGGGAAAAATGAGGCTTAATTTCCACAGCCTGTGGCACTATTATGCCCAGGAAGCCCACTTTTTCTCTCCCCACCAAGAACACTGAGGGGGATCAGCACATCTGAAGCATCTAGGGGCAACTAGGAGCAAGAAAAAGAAGTGAGGGCTGTCAGCAGCCAGTGCAGAGACTCAACAACTGACAGAGCCTACTAGCCAGCTCATGGACTCCACCAGGAACCCCATCCGCCAGCCCCATGGGGTATCTCACCCACAGAACCCCCCACTAGGAGATACATGCCCCCAGCACTCTGTGCACCACCAGCCCCAACCCCAAACCCCATAGCTGGGAGAGAGAATAATGCACTAGCTGAGAGCCTTGTGATATGGGCCCCACAATAAAATCCAAAGGCAGAAGTTCCCAGTGTAAAGTATTTATCAGAACCGCCTGCGAGAAACCCAGGCGTCTGTACCCATTCGTTGGTTATCTCTGCTACATGAGTCCTAGTGGTGTGGTTAAACGCAACTGTGAGCCAAGAGCTGTTTGTGCCTGGGTACAGAATTACCAAGGTGGCCTTGAAGGCCACTCCAAAATGACTCCTTGAGGAGCAATTAGGGCAGGAATATGGGCGAGGCATTCAACTGAAGGGAAGCCCTGGGACAAAGATGTTAACTGGAGTTGGCTGAAATTGAATATATCAGCAGAGTAAACATTTAAGGTGGGGTACAGCAATTGAAGATTGTATGACAAGTCCAGCAATTTCTGATTCTCAGTGTGTGGGTAGCCCATTGAATAAAAATGTTGATGGTCTTTGTGAAGCATTTCTCTGATGATTAATGATGTTGAACAATTTTTCATGTGCCTGTTGGCCTTCTGTGTGTCTTTTTTGGAAAAATGTCTATTCAGATCTTCTATCCATTTTTTAATCAGGTTGTTTGACTTTTTGATGTTGCATTGTATGGGCTGTTTATACGTTTTGGATATTAACCCCTTATTGGTCATATTATTTGCAAATATTTTCTCCCATTCAGTAGGTTATCTTAACATTTTGTTGATGGTTTCCTTTGCTATGCACAAGCTTTTAAGTTTAATTAGATCCCAATTGTTTATTTTTGCTTTTATTTCCTTTGCTTTAAGAGACAGATCCAAAAAATATTGTTACAATTATGTCAAAGAGTGTTCCACCTATGTTTTCCCATTCTTTTTCCTTTGTTCTCCTCTGAGTGGATAATTTCATATAGCTTGCCTTCGACTTCACAGATTTTTATGTTTGATCAAATCTGCTTTTAATGCTCTGTATTGCTCCATAATTTGTTTGGCTATTTTCTATGATTTCTCTCTGCATGAAACTTACCATTTAGCTCCTAAATTGTTTTCCTGATTTCTTTTCATTGTCTTTCTGTGTTTTCTTGTAGCTTATTGAGCTTCCTTAAAACAACTATTTTGAATTCCTCATTGGGCAAATCACAGATCTCCTTCTGGAGGGGGGTGGGGTCAGTACCTGGAAAATTATTGTGTCCCTTTGGTGGCATCATGTTTCCTTGGTTTTTCATGTTCCTTGAAGGTTTATGTTGCTGTCTTCATATCTGAAGAAGGAGTCACGTCCTCCAGTGTTTACTGACTGGCTTCAGGTGACAAATACTATCTGTCACCTGTGCTAGTGATTCTAAGACTTTCTCAGACCTTTTCTGTAAATATGCCTACTCCACACTTCTTATTCCCTGGTGTGGGGTGGGGGGTAATAAGATTGTATGCCTTCCCTCAATCCTACAAAGCCAGGCTGGGTTCTGACAGCCTCCCGTTTGCTTTCCCTATGGCAATGCCAAAAGTTCAGTTTTGTGTGCTTTCTCACAGTCCCACAGAGACAGGATAGATTTCTCCGTGTGTTCATTAACCATTTACAAAACTTGTATGTGTTTCCTTTGGGGGTACATGCAGGGAGCCAGCCACACAGTGACGGGGTTTGTGCATGAGGAGCATGGAACATTGAGGGTGACTGTGGGCCAGTTGGGGGGATCCACAAGTGAGGCATCCCCAACAGCTTGTGCGTGGGCTTCATGATGGAATCAGTGAAAGTGTTAGTAGGATCTGTGTCCTTTTGATGCCCTTCAAGAGCCCTGGACGCTGTTCTGCCAGCCCTTCCCCACTGCCAAATCATGCAGCAGACTTCAGTATTCTGGATGGCATGAGAAAGAAGTGGGATTCTTTGGCAACATTCCACACAGCTGAGGAATCCTGTCTTTCACTCACACTCTTACTTTCCCCATGGGAGAAATCACAGATGCAGAGGGTCTTGGCACTAAACTGTCCCACTTTAGGGAAAGAGTAATGCAAGTGAAGTGAAACTTTTCCTCTTACCATTTTCATTGTGTCCAATATTAGATTGTTTTTGCTCCAGTGGTGTGCTGGAACTTTTTGCTGGACTCCACATAGGCACTGTCATCTGTGGATGGTTGGAAAAATTGGTGTTTGGGGCAGCACGGAGACGGTATAAAATTCCTGTTCTATCATTTTGCTGATGTTACTCTGAATCCCATAAGTTATTTTGTTGGTTTGTTTTCATTTGTCTCAGATACTTTGTAAATTCTCTTGTGATTTCTTCTTTGATTATTTGATTGTTTAAGACCAAGTAGTTTAATTTCCACATATTTGTGGACTTTCCTGTTTTCATTCTGCAATTGATTTCTGGTTTCATTCCACTGTGGTCAGAGAAGATACTTTTTTTTTAAATTTTATTTATTTATTTATTATTTTTTTGGGGGTACACCAAGTTCAATCATCTGTTTTTATTCACATATCCCCGTATTCCCTCCCTCCCTTGACTCCCCCCCCACCCTCCCTCGAGTCCCCCCCACCCTCCCCGTCCCAGTCCAGGGAAGACACTTTGTACGACTTTGGTCTTCTTAAACGTGTTAAGACTTGTTTTGTGCAGATGATTGAACCTGGTGTACCCCCCCCAAAAAAAATAAAATAAAATAAAATAAAATAAAATAAAAAAAAAGACTTGTTTTGTGACCTGACATGAGAATGTTCTTGTGTGCTTGTGAAGAATGTGTATTATGCTCCTGTTAGATGGAATGTTCTGTATATTTCTGTGTGTGGTCCGGCCATTCAAGATAACTGTTCTCTTGCTCTCTGTACATCCCCTGCTTGAGCAGGCCCTGCTTCACGCACATGACTATCCAATCCTTTTAATTATAAGGCTTAGTTAGCCCCTGATAACTGATGAGCCAACCTGATGTCAATTCCCCTTATAAATGGTAGCCTCCTTCTCCCCTAAGTAGTGAAGACTGCTACCACATCCTGCCTGCAGTCTGCCGCACACAGTGAGTTGTCACTCCAGGAACCTTTGTGTAAGATCTTTCTGTCCAATAAACCGTTGATGTCTCTGTCGCTGTCTCTGGGCTGTTTCTTCAGTCTTGAGGCTGGGCACCTACAAGACTTTGTGGGCCTTCAGAGTGCAGCCCAACAGTCTGTTAGATTCACTTGTTCTATGGTCGTGTTCAAGTCCTCTGTTTCTTTGGTCTTCTTTCTGGGTCTTCTATCCATAATTGAAATTGAAGTATTGAAGTCTTCTATTATTATTGTATTACTGTCTATTTCTCCCTTCAGCTCTCTCAGTGTTTCATTCATATATTGGGGAGTTCAAATGTACATATATATTTATAATCATTACATCCTCCTGATGAATTGACCCTTTTATCATTATATAATGTCCTTTTTTGTGTCTTTTAACGATTTTTGTCTTAAAATATTTTGTTTAAGTATAGTCACCTGCATTCTCCCTGTTTGCGTGGAATACCCTTTCCATCCTTTCGTTTTTAGTCTGTGTCCTTAGACGTAACATGAGTGTCTTGTAGACATCTTCTTAGATCTTGTTTTTCACTCCATTCTGCCAATCCATGTCTTTAACTGGTGTGTGTAATTTATTTACATTTAAAGTAATTACTGATAGTGAAAAACTGACTATTGCCACTTTGTTCATTGTTTTCTGTATGTCATAGTTTTTATCATTCTTTCATCCCTTGCTTCCTTCATTTGTGTTTGTTGATTTGTTTGTACTAACATGTTTTGATTCCTTTCTTATTTCTGTTTGTGTATATTCTATAGATACATTTTGTTTATGATTTCCATTGCATTTACATAAAACATCACAAAATTATAATCTATTCTAAACTGATAACAAATTAATTCCAATCACACACAGAAACTCTAACCCTTTAAATCTCTGTGCCCTCCAACCTCACATTATTGATGACACAAATAATCTCTTTTTATACTGCACATCCATTAACACAGATTTGTAATTACTTTTTATGTTTTTGTTTTTTTGTGTGTTTTTTGTGTTTTTTTAAAGAACTTTTATTGAGATATAATTGACATACAATAAACTGCATATATTTAAAGTGTACAATTTGATTTTTTTTCTTATTAGTAATGTATATATGGAGACCCTAATCTCCCAATTCATTCCCCCCCCAACCCTCCCCATTTTCCCCACTTGGTGTCCATAAGTTTGTTCTCTACATCTGTGTCTATTTCCACCTCGCAAACTGGTTGATCTGTACCATTTTTCTAGATTCCACATATATGCGTTAATATACATTTGTTTTTCTCTTTCTGAGTTACTTCACTCTGCATGACAGTCTCTAGGTCCATCCACCTCACTACAAATAACTCAATCTCATTCCTTTTTATGGCTGAGTAATATTCCATTGTATATATGTACCACATCTTCTTTATCTGTTTATCTGTTGATGGACATTTAGGTTGCTTCCATGTCCTGGCTATTGTAAATAGTGCTGCAATGAGCATTGGGGTGCATCTGTCTTTCTGAATTATGGTTTTCTCTGGGTATATGCCCAGTAGTGGGATTGCTGGATCATATGGTAATTCTATTTTCAGTTTTGCAAGGAACCTCCATACTGTTTTCCATAGTGGCTGTATCAATTTACACTCCCACCAACAGTGCAAGACGGTTCCCTTTTCTCCACACCCTCTCCAGCATTTACTGTTTGTAGATTTTCTGATGATGCCCATTCTAACCGGTGTGAGGTGATACCTCATTGTAGTTTTGATTTGCATTTCTCTAATAATTAGTGATGTTGAGCTGCTTTTCATGTGTCTCTTGGCCATCCATATGTCTTCTTTGGAGAAATGCCTATTTAAGTCTTCTGCCCATTTTTTGATTGGGTTGCTTGTTTTTTTGATATTGAGCTGGATGAACTGTTTATATATTTTGGAGATTAATCCTTTGCCTGTTGATTCATTTGCAAATATTTTCTCCCATTCTGAGGGTTGTCTTTCCATCTTGCTTATAGTTTCCTTTGCTGTGCAGAAGCTTTGAAGTTTCATTAGGTCCCACTTATTTATTCTTGTTTTTATTTCCATTAGTCTAGGAGGTGGGTCAAAAAAGATCTTGCTGTGATTTACGTCGAAGAGTGTTCTTCCTATGTTTTCCTCTAGGAGTTTTATAGTGTCTGGCCTTACATTTAGGTCTTTAATCCATTTGGAGTTTATTTTTGTGTATGGTGTTAGGGAGTGTTCTAATTTCATTCTTTTACATGTAGCTGTCCAGTTTTCCCAGCACCACTTATGGAAGAGGCTGTCTTTTCTCCATTGTATATCCTTGCCTCCTTTGTCATAGATTAGTTGACCATAGCTTATCTTTGGACTTTCTATCCTGTTCCATTGATCTATATTTCTGTTTTTGTGCCAGCATGCTTTTGTTTTTTAAATTGCACATTAGTTTTAAAAGTGATTTATGCACTTATGTTACTATAAGATTCTATATATATATATTTACCTTTACCAAGAAGTTTTATAATGAAAATATAACAAATATGAAAAATGTGTTTGTGTTATTATTTATCATTTTCACCTCAACCTGAAGGACTGCCTTCATTTTTTTTTTTTTTTTTTTTGCAACACGGCTTAAGGGATTTCAGTTCCCCGACTAGGGATTGAACCCGGGCCCCAACAGTGAAAGCACCAAGTCCTAACCACTGGACTGCCAGGGAATTCCCTGCTTTCAGTATTTCTTGCAGGGCAAGTACAGTGGTGATAAACTTCCTCAGCTTTCATCAGGGAAAGTCTTAATTTCTCCTTCATTTTTGATGGACAGTTTGCTGGATACAGTATTCTTAGATGGCAGGGTTTTTTTTTCCTAGCATGTTGAATATATCATGCCACTTCCTTCTAGTTTGCAAGTTCTCTGCTAAGAAATCCGCTGATAATTTAATAACAGCTCACTTTTACAGGCATACATTGGAGATATTGCAGATTTGGTTCCAGACCACCACACGAAAGCATAGAGCAATTCACATGAATTTTTTGGTTTCCCAGTGCATATAAAAGTTATGTTTATACTATACTGTAGTCTATCAAGTGTGCAATAGCATCATGTCTAAGAAAATAATGTACATACCTTAATTTTAAAATACTTTATTGCTAAAAACTTCTAACCATCATCTGAGCCTTCAACAACTCAATATTTTTGCTGGTGGAAGGTCTTGCCTTAATGTTGATGACTGCTGACTGATCAGGGTGGTGGTTACTGAAGATTGGGGTGGCTATGGCAATTTCTTAAAATAAGACAACAATGAAGTTTGCTACATCGATTGGCTCTTGCTTTCATGAATGAATTCTCTGTAACAGGCAATGCTGTTGGATACCATGTTACCCACAGTAGAACTTCTTTTAAAATTGGAGTCAATTCTCTCAAGCTCTGCTGCTGCTTTATCAATTAAGTCTTATGTAATATTCTAAATCCATTGTTGTCAATTCAATGATCATCACAGCATCTTCACCAGGAGTAGATTCCATCTCAAGAAACTGCTTTCTTTGCTCAACCATAAGAAGCAACTCCTCATCTGTTCAAGTTTTATAATGAGAATGAAGCAATTCAGTCACCTCTTCAGGATCCATTTCTAATTCTAGTTCTTTTGTTATTTCCATCACATCTGCAAGGACTTCCTCCACTGAAGTCTTGAACCTCTCCAAGTCATCCATGAGGGTTGGAATCAGCTTCTTCCAAACTGCTAATGTTGATATTTCGGCCTCTTCACATGAATCACAAATGCTCTTAATGGCATCTAGAATGGCAAATCCTTTCCAGAAGGTTTTCCACTTTATTTGCCCATCAGAGGACTCACTATCTACAGTGGCTATAGCCTTACAAAATGTATTTCTTAAATAATAAAATCTGAAAGCCAAAATTACTGCTTGATCCATGGGTTGCAGAATGGATGTTGTATTAGCAGGCATGAAAACATGAATCTTGTTGTACATCTCCATCCTAGCTCTTGGGTGACCTGGTGTATTATCAAATGAGCAGTATATTTTGAAAGGAATCTTTTGCTCTGAACAGTAGGTCTCAACAGTGGGCTTAAAATATTCAGTAAATCATGCTGTAAACAGATGTGCTATCATCTAGGCTTTGTAGTTTCATTTATAGAGCATAGTTAGAATAGATTTAACATAATTCTTAAGGGTCCTAGGAGTTTCAGAATCATAATGAGCACTGGCTTCAACCAAAGTCACCATCTGTATTAGTCCCTAACAAGAGAGACAGCCTGTCCTTTGAAGCTTTGAAGCCAGGCATTGGCTTCTCCTCTGTAACTATGAAAGTCCTAGATGGCATCTTCTTCCAAAAGAAGTCTGTTTAGTTTACATTTAAAAAATCTGCTGCTTAGTGTAGCCACCTTCATTAAGGTCTTGGCTCAATCTTCTGGATAATTTGCTACAGCTTCTACATCAAAACTTTCTGGTTTGCCTTGCATTTTTATGTTATGGAGACAGCCTCTTTTCCTAAACCTGAACCAACCTCTGCCAGCTTCAAACTTTTATTCTGCAGTTTCCTCACCTCCCTCAGCCTTCATAGAATTAAAGAGAGTTAGGGCCTTCCTCTGGATTAGACTTTGGCTTATGGGAATGTTGTGGCTGGTTTGATCTTCTGTCCAGACCACTAAAACTTTCTCTATATCAGCAATAAGTCTGTTTTGCCTTCTTATCATTCCTGTGTTCACTGGAGTAGCACTTTTAATTTCCTTCAATAACTTTTCCTTTGTATTCATAACTTGGCTGTTTGGCACAAGAGGTCTAGCTTTTGGCCCCTCTTGGCTTTCAGCATGCCTTCCTCATTAAGCTTAACCATTCCTAGCTTTTGATTTAAAGTGAGAGACACGCAATTCTTCCTTTCACTTGAACATTTCTTGTAGGGTTATTAGGCTTAATTTAAATATTGTTGTGTCTCAGGAGGTAGGGAGGCCTGAGCAGAGAGAGAGACTGGGGAACAGTTGGGTGATGGAACAGTCGGGATACACACAACATTTATGAATTGTTTGTCATCTTATATGGTCATGGTTTATGGTGCCTGAAAACAACTGCAATAGTAACATCAAAGATCATAGATCACAGATCACCATAACAAACATAATAATAATGGAAAAGTTTGAAATATTTAGAGAATTACCAAAATGTGACACAGAGACACAAAGTAAGCAGATGTTGTTAGAAAACTGGTGCCAATAGATTTGCTCAAGGCAGGGTTGCCACAACCCTTCAATTTGTAAAATCACAATTATCTGTGAAGCACAATAAAACAAAGTATGCAATGAAACAAGTTATGCCTGTATGTGATAAACTGCTCTTCTCTTTCTTCTTTCAAGATTCTCTCTTTGTCTGTGACTTTTGACAGTTTGATTAGGTATGTCATGGTGTAGGTCTCATATTTATCCTAGTTGGAGTTTTTTTGAGCTTCCTGAATTTGTCCATTTCTACTCATATTGGGGAAGTTTTTGACCATTAGCTCTTCAGATAGGCTCTCTGTCCCTTTTTCTCTTTCTTCTCCTTCTGTGACTCCCATAATGCATTTGTTGTTCTACTTAATGGTGTCTCAGACTCTGTTCATGTTCTTCTTTTTTTTCCCCTCCTTTGCCTGGGTAATTTTGAAGTCCTTCTTTAATTTCACTGATTCTTTCCTCTGACCTTAAATCTACTGTTTAATATCTCTGGTGAAGTTTTCAGTTCAGTAATTGTATTGTTTAGTTCCCTAATTTTATTTATTGTTTCTTCATAATTTATAACTTTTTGTTGTCATTCTATTTACTTCCTGTATTTTTTCCTGATTTTGTTTTTGTTATCTGTGCTCTTGTTTAATTCGTTAAGCATCCTTATGGCAGTTTTTTTTTAATTCTTTGTCTGGAAATTCATATATCTCTGTTTCTTTAGGGTTAGTTTCAGGATGTTTAATTTGTTCTTTTGATTGAGCAATGTTTCCCTGTTTCTTTGTATACATTGTTATGTTCTGTTAGGACTTTGGCATTTCAAAAATCTTCCACTTCTCCCAGTCTTTGTGATCTGGTTTTGTACAGGGGAGACTTTCCTTAATCACCCAGGTAGATATTCAGGAGACCTTCTAAAACTTTTCTGGGGATGTGTTTTCTATGGGCTTGTGTGTGTAATCTGATTGAGATGTGCTGGTTTTTGCCCACAAGCACCACCTGTTGTCAATATATGGTACTGCAGCCTCTTTGGTAGTATATTAGGCCACAGTGCTGGAGCGACATCTAGCGTCTATTTGTGGTACTGTAGACTCTGATGGATGTTGATCTCTTTTGTTCTCAGAGTCTCCCAGCCTGGTACCTTTTTCTTGTCAGAGCTTAGATTCAAGCAAGATAAAAACCAGTCTCTTGGTAGCCATCTCAAAAGTCAGAACATTGTATATCTTCTACTATTTTCTTTCTCTCACCAGGGAGATGTAGGGTGTTGGGATTTTTCTCCAAATCATGCCTACTGTGCTGGGAGGAGGGGCTCTAGTGATTGTGTGCCATCAATTTTTCTACCAGTCTTTGATACAGTGGGCTTCAAGCTTGCTGAACTGCAGGAACCTTCTGATTTCCTCATTTCTTACAAAGGCTATTGGTCTGTGTATTATTGGGGGTTTTTTGTTTTTTTTTTTAATTAATTAATTAATTTATTTATTTATTTATTTTTGGGGGGTACACCAAGTTCAATCTGTATTATTGTTAAGTTGGTGTTTTTGTGGAGGAAGGAGGTTCTGGGGCTTTCCACTCTGACATCTTGCTGATGACATTCCCCATGATTCTATTCATTCTCTTTTTAAAATAGCTTTATTGGATTATAATTTACATACCACACAATTTACCCATTTAAAGTGTACAGCTCAATGGTTTTTAATATACTCATAGATATGTACAGTCACCACCACTGTCAATTTTAGAACATTTTCATCACCTCAAAAAGAAACCTGGCACAATTTAGCTACTACTGCCCCCCTCACCACCATCTCCTTGGTCTATATAGCTTTCCTTACTCTGGGCATTTCATATGAATACACTCATAATATGTGGTTTTTAAGACTTGCTTGTTGGGACTTCCCTTGTGGTGCAGTAGCTAAGAATCCGCCTGCTAATGCAGGGGACACAGGTTCCAGCCCTGGTCCAGGAAGATCCAACATGCCACGGAGCAACTAAGCCCATGTGCCACAACTACTGAGCCTGCACTCTAGAGCCCGTGAGCCACAACTACTGAGACCGCATGGCACAACTACTGAAGTCCGTGTGCCCTAGAGCCTGCATGCCACAACTACTGAGCCAGTGTGCTACAACTACTGAAGCCCATGTGCCTAGAGCTTGCGCTCTGCAACAAAAGAAGCCACTGCACTGAGCAGCCCGTGCACCGCAATGAAGAGTAGCCCCCGCTCACCACAACTAGAGAAAGCCTGCGCACAGCAGTGAAGACCGAACGCAGTCAAAAAAAAAAAACAAAACTTGCTTGTTTCACTTAGCATAATGTTTTCAAGCTTTATCCATGTTCTAGTATGTATCAGTACATCATAACTTTTTATGGCTGAATAATATTCCATTGTGTGGTTATACTACATATACAAAAAATGAAATCTACAGACAAATAGACAAATATTTCTCTTTTAATTAGATTAAAATATTCTACAAAATAACAAATTGAACCCAGGAATATATAAAAACAATTATATACCAGGAGCAGTTTCTTCCAACTCTGTAAGGTTTGTTCAATATTTGAATATCAACATAATCCATTATATTAACAGGCTAAAGAAAACAACTCACATATCCATCCATGCTGAAAAAGCACTTGAGAAAATTCAACACCCATATGCAGATTTCAATAAAGCCATTTTTTAAAAGCCTTAGTTAAATAAGAATAGAAGGTAACTTATTTTGTTGAGGATTTTTCCATCTATATTCATATGGAATATTGTTCTCTAGTTTTATTTTTTGTGTGTGAAGTGCTTGGAAACATTCGGCATCAAGGTTAATACTGGTACTATAAAATCAAGTTGGAACTGTTCCCTCCTCTTCTATTTTTTGAAGAAGTTATATAGAATTGATATTAATTCTTTGAATGACTGGTAGAATTCACCAGTGAAGTGATGTGATCCTGGGCTTCTCATTATAGGGACAAATTTTATTGAGATATAATTCACATAACATAAAATCCAACCTTATAAAGTGTACAACTGTGAATTATTATGTTTACAGAGTTGTGCAACCATCACCACAATTAATTTTAGAACATACTCATCTCCCTTAAAAGCAAGTCCATACCAATTGGCATTCTCCTGCCCACCCCATCCCCTCATCCCTATGCAACCAGTTTTCTACTTTGTACCTCTATGTTTTTGCCAGTTATGGACATTTCATATAAATGGAAACAAAATATTTGGTCCTTTATGACTGGCTTCTTTCACATAGCATAATGTTGTTAAGGTTCATCCATGTTGTACCATGTACTGATATACTTCACTGCTTTTAACATCTGAATAATATTCCATTATATGGATATGTCACATTTTGTTTATATATTCATTAGTTGATGGATGTATAGGTTGTTTCCACTTTTGGGCTACTATTAGTAATGCTGCTATGAACATTCATGTACAAGTTTTTGTGTGAACATATGTTTTCAATTCTCTTGGGTATATACCTGCAAGTGGAATTCCTCTATATTAACTCTATGCTTAACCTTTTGATGTTTTGTTTCATACAGAGGCTGCACCATTTTCCATCCCTACAGCAATGTATGAGGATTCTAATTTCTTCACATCCTCATCAACATTTCTCATTGTCTTTTTCGAGCTTTCTCTAGTTGTGGCGAGCGGGGGCTACGCTTCATTGCAGTGCGTGGGTTTCTCATTGCGGTGGCTTCTCTTGTTGTGGAGCATGGGCTCTAGGCGCAAGGGCTTCAGTGGTTGCAGTGCGTAGGCTCAGTAGTTGTGGCTTGCAGGCTCTAGAGCACAGGCTCAGTAGTTGTGGCGCATGGGCTCAGTCGCTTCATGGCATGTGGGATCTTCCCAGCCCAGGGATCAAACCTTTGTCCCCTGCATTGGCAGGCAGATTCTTAACCACTATGCCACCAGGGAAGCCCCTCTCATTGTCTTTTATTATAGCCATGCTGATGTGTGTGAAGTAGAACCTCACTGTTGTTTTGATTTGTATTTCTCTAATGACTGAGAATGTTGAGCATATTTTCAAGTGCTTATTGGCTATTTATCTATCTTCTTTGGAGAAATGTCTACTCAAATCCTTTGTCCACTTTTAAATTGGCTCATATGTCTTTTTACTTTGAGTTGTAAGAATTCTTACACTCATGTAAGAGTTCATATATTCTGGATACTAGACTCATCAAATATATGACACAAATATTTTCTCATTTTTCTGAATTTATTTTTCACTCTATTGATAGTCATTTGAAGCATTTTTTCAAATTTTTGAAGTACACTTTATCTCTATTTCCTTTTGTTGCTTTTCTTTTAAGTATCATATATTTTTTTAAATGGCCTAATCTGAGTACATGAAGATGTACACCTATGCTTTCTTGTCATAATTTTATAGTTCTAGCTCTTACATATAGGTCTCTGATACACTTTGAGTTTATTTTTATGGTATGAGACAGGAGTCCAGTTGCCCCAGCAAGATTTGTTGACAAGTCTGTTCTTTTTCCATTGAATTGTCTTAGCACACTTATTGAAAGTCAAATGACCATAGGTGTATTGATTTATTTCCATACTCTCAATTTTATTTCATTAATCTGTATACCTATCTTCATGCTAGTATCACACTGTTTTAATTACCATAGTTTGTAGTAAGTCATGAAATAGGGAAATGTGAGTCATTCAACTTTGTTGCTTTTTTTTCCCAAGATTCTTTTGGCTATTCTGGGTCCCTTGAATTTTCATATGAATTTTAAGTTTAGATTGTTAGTGTTGGAGGGAAAAAAGCAGCTGGAATTTGGACTGGGATTGCATTGAATCTGTAGATTATTTTGGAAAGTATTATCATCTTAACAATACTAAGGCCTCTAATCCATAAACATGGAATGTCTTTCCATTTATTTAATTTCATTCAATGATATTTTGTAATTTTCAGTATACATGACATGCATTTCTTTGGTTAAATTTATTCCTAAGTATTTTATTCTCTTTGATATTATTGTAAATGAAATTATTAATTTATTTTTGGATTCTTAACTGCTAGTGTATAGAAATATAACTGACTTTTCACATTGATCATGTTTCCTGAAATGTTTCTGAACTCATTTTTTAGTTCCAATTGTGTGTGTGGGGGTGTATTTCTTATATGCAAGATCATGTAATCTGAAAGTAAATAAATTTTTACTACTTTCCATTCAACCTAGACGTTTTTATTTCTGTTTGTTTATTTCACCTTTAATGAGGTATAATTCACAAATAAAAATTATATATATTTAAGATATACAACTTATGTTTATAAACACACACATTGTGAAATTATCACCAAAATCAAGCTAATTAATATATCCATCATTTAATATAATTAATTTTTTGTGTGTGTAATGAGAACACCTCTTAGCGAATTTCAAGTTTACAATAAAGTATTGCTAGCTACAGTCATCATGCTGTACATTAGATCTCTAAGACTTATTTATCTTGCATAACTGAAACTTTGTACCCTATTCCCATCTCCCCACTTCCCTCTCACTCCAGCCCCTGGCAACCACCATACTATTCTCTATTTCTATGACTTTGACTATTTTAGATTCCATATTGTATTAGACAGGGTTCTTCAGAGAAATAGAATCAATAACATGCATAAATATAGATGTATAGATATAGATATAGATATAGATAGATATAGATATAAAGAGGAGACTTATAGGAATTGGCCCACGTGATTATGGAGCCCAAGAAATACCAAGATCTGCCAGCACAAGCTGGAGAACCAGGAAAGGTCATGGTGTAATTCAGTCTTGAGTCCAAAGACCTGACAGTTGGGGAGCTGATGGTATAAGTTCCAGTCTGAGTTTAAAGGCCCAAGAACTAGGAATGTCTATGTACAAGGGCAGGAGAAGATGGATGTCCAAGCTCAAGTAAAGAGAGTAAATTTGCCCTTCTCCTGCTTGGTTGTTCTATTCAGGCTTTCAGTGGATTGGATGATGTCCACCCACATTAGTGAGGGTGATCCTCTTTACTCAGTCTACCAATTCAAATGTTAATCTCTTCTGGGAGCACCCTGTTAAAAAAGAAACAATAGACCCCAAATGGGGTCACTTGTGCTAAGTCTCACATCAGCAAACCAAGACTTAATAGCTAATCTAATTGCAATTTCAGCTTCTCCCAAGAATGTGACCTTTAACAAGTCAATCTGGAATCACCTGGTCAGCACTAGTGAGGTATCCACCAGATAGACCATTTTTGTCTCCCATAGGAAGGTTACTTTGCCTGAGACAGTCCACTCTTGACTAGAAACTTCCTTTTCCTGTCCCCTTCTGTCTATAAAAGCCCTCCATTTTGTGCAGCTCCTCAGAGCTACTTTCTGTTTGCTAGATGAGATACTGCTTGATTTATGAATTGTTGAATAAGTACAATTAGATCTTCAGATTTACTCAGTTGAATTTCATTTTTTAACAACCCTCACAGACATACCCAGAAATAATATTTTACCAGCTTTCTGGACAGCCCGTAGCCTGATCATGTTGACACATAAAATTAACCATCATAACTCCACCCCTTGTCAGCTTGGTACCCATACGTATCTCCTTAAACCATACTTGATCTCCAAATAAAAACAATAACAAGCTCATAGTTCCAACGGAGATGATACAGCTATCCTACAAACAACTGAAAATGCACAAATCCCTTCCCCAAAAGAGGAGGTAGAGTCCTTGAGTGATGCTTACTCTTCTCCCAATATCCCATAACTTAAATACTATGATGTAAAATTAGTGATACTCAAGTACTGATGTAAAGTCAATACAGCTTATCTTATATGATAAGACAATAAGAAAGGAAACAAAACAAAGATATTTGCTTAATTTATGTATATACACACACACAAACATATGTATAACAAAATAAGGAGGAAATACTCATGACAATTATAGTCCTCATTTCTGTAACTGGTCATGTGGTTGTAACTGGCGTTTATAATTACCTTCTTCTACTACACATCCTGTATTCCCTTTGCCTTCAGCAAGCACCTCAGCTGGTCATTGTTCTTTAGCTGGTAAAGTAACCCAAAATTTCATTCCTGAAGGGTCTGGCCCACGAGTAGCCTTGCCTGGATTGGTTTGCTGTAGTTTTCCATATTGACTTTGACTACAAGGCATGGTAATACTAAGAGATGCTCTAAGGCATCTTCTATATTCCAGACATACTCTTCCTCACTTCCACTATGTAGTAGTAGTCCAATTTCCCCTTGATAGTCAGGATCAATTACCCCAGGTAACAACATAACTCCTTTTTTAGCCTGTTGATTCAGAGGCATGAAGAGCCCAAAGTGGCCAGGTGGCAGTCTTAAATTCCAGTTCAATGGAATCATTGTTGTGTCTCCTGATAGAAGCTTTCTTCCCTCTGGCATTAAGACCCCTAAGCCAGCAGAATATAAAGTCACGAGAACAGGAAGCTAGTGGGTCACTATGGATATTAGTGAGCGGTGCACTTTCATTTCCACCCCTTTGATTCCTGGACCTGTAAATCCTGGCTACTGGAGAAACAGCACCATATATTGGATACTAATTCAGAGCATATAGAGCTTTTTGGAGAACCTTGCCCCAGCCCACAAGGTATTGCCACCTAGCTAGTGCTGTAATTAAATCTTCAAAGGTTATTCCACTGTTCTATTAAGCAAACTGTTTTAGGATAGTGGGGGATATGGTAAGACCAGTGAATTCCATGAGCTTGGGCCCACTGTCACACTTCCTTTACTGTAAAGGGTTGTTCCTTGGTTATAAGCAATGCTCTGTGAAACGTCATGATGAGGGATAAGGCATTCTGTAAGTCCACAGATGGTAGTTTTGGAAAAAGCATTGCATGCAGGGAAGGCAAATCTATATCCAGAGTAAGTGTCTATTCCAATAAGGACAAATGCTGCCCCTTCCATGATGGGAGCAGTCCAATGCAATCAACCTGCCACCAACTAGCTAGCTGATCATGCTAGGGAATGGTGCCACATTAGGGGCTCAGTGTCGGTTTCCACTGGTGGCAGACTGGGCGCTCAGCAGTGGCTGCAGCCAGGTCAGCCTTGGTGACTGGAATTCCATGTTGCTGAGCCCATATATAAGCACCATTCCTGCCACCATGACCACTTTGTTCATGAACCCACTGGGCAATGACAAGGGTGGGTAGGAAAAGAGGCTGAATGGTACCCACAGAATGGGTCATCCTATCCACTTGATTATTAAAATCTTCCTCTTCTGAGGTCATCTTTTGGTGAGCATTCACATGGGACATAAATATTTTCACGTCTTTTTCCCATTAAGAGAAGTCTATCTTCATACCTCTTCCTTAAATTTCTTTGTCATCAATTTTTAAATCATGTTCCTTCCAAGTCCCTGACCATCCATCCAAACCATTGGCCACAGCCCATGAACTGGTATATAATCACACATCTGGTCATTTTTCCTTCCAAGCAAAGTGAACAACCAGGTGCACTACCTGAAGTTCTGCCCACCAAGAGGACTCCCCTTCACCACTGTCCTTCAGGGATGTCCCAGGGAGGCACTGTAGTGCTACAGCTGTCCGCTTCCAGATGGTGCCTGCATATCTTACAAAACCATCTGTAAACCAGGCCCATGTTTTCTTTCTCTGTCAACTGATTGCAGGAACTCCCAATGAGACCACAAGTACAGGCTGGGAAAGAGAAGGCAGTGTAGTGGGAGTGGCGACCATAGGCATTTGGGCTACTTCTTCAGGTAATGTACTTGTGCCTTTAGAGCCTGCCCAGGACTGATTATGTGTATACTACCTCCATTTGATGATGGAGTGTTGATGTGCATGCCCAACTTTATGGCTTGGTGGGTCAGATAACACCCAGTTCATTATGGGCAGCTCAGGTTTCATGGTAACTTTGTTGCCCATGGTCAAGTGTTTAGTCTCTAAGGCCCAGTAGGAAGCCAAGAACTGATTCCCAAAAGGAGAGTAGTTATCTACAGGTGATGTCAGGGCCTTGCTCCAAAATCCTAAGGGTCTATGCTATAATTCCCCCCACAGAGGCCTGCCAAAAGCTCCAAACACTATCTCTATCTGACACTGACACTTCAAGCACCATTGGATCTGCTGGATCATGTAGCCCAAGTGGCATAACAGCTTGCATAAAAGCCTGAACCTGTTTCATAGCCTTCTCCTGTTCCGGACCTCACTCAAAACTATCAACTTTTCTGGTAACTCAGTAAATGAGCTAGAATAACACATCCAAATGAAGAATATGTTGCTGCCAAAATCCAAAGAGATCGATTAAACATTGTGCCTCTTTCTTGGTTGTAGGAGGGACCAAATACAACAACTTATCCTTCACCTTAGAAGAGACATCTCAACATGCCCCACAGCATTGGATCCCTAGAAATTTCACTGAAGTAGAAGGCCTCTGAATTTTAGTTGGGTTTATTTCCCACCCTCTGACATGCAACTGTTTCACCAATAAGTCTAGATTAGTTGCTGCTTCTCATTCACTAGGTCCAATCAGAATGATGTCATCAATGTAATGGATCATTGTGATGCCTTGTTGAAGGGGAAAGGCAATCAAGATTTCTATGAACTAAATTAAGACACAGAACTAGAGAGTTGATATACTTCTGAGGTAGGACAGTGAAAGTATATTGCTTGCTTTTCCAGCTGAAAGCAACTTGCTTCTGGTGGGCCTTATGGACAGGTATGGAGAAAAAGGTCAGTTGCCAGATCAACAGCTGCAATACCAGGTACCAGGTGATGTGTTAATTTGCTCAACCAATGAAACCACATTTGGTACAGCACCTGCAACTGGAGTTAATACCTGGCTGAACTTGTGATAATGCACTGTCATTCTCCAAGATCCATCTGTCTTCTGCACTGGTCAAACAGAGTTGAACGGGGATGTGGTGGAAATCACCACCTCTGTATCTTTCAAGTCCTTGATGGTAGCACTAATGTCTGCAATCCCCCCAGGAATGTGGTATTATTTTTTATTATTACTTTCATAGGTAGAGGCAGTTCTAATGGCTTCCATTTAACCTTTCCTGCCATAATAGCCTACACTCAACAGATCAGGGAGCCAATGTGGGGATTCTTCCAGCTGCTATGTATATCTATTCCAATTATGCATTCTGGAACAAAGGAAATAACCACAGGATGGATTTGGGGAGCTACTAGACTCACTGTGAGATAGACCTGAGCTAAAACTCCATTGATACCTGACCTCAATAAGCCCCTACTTTGACTGGAGGGCCACACTTGTGCTTTGGGTCTCCTAGAATCAGTGTCAGTTCAGATCCAGTGGCCAGTAGTCCCTGAAAGGTCTGATTATTTCCTTTTTCTAAATGTACAGTTACTCTATAAAAGGCTGCAGGTCCCTTTGAGAGAAATATTAACTGTATAAATTTTCAGTAGTGTACTGGGATCCTTCTTCAAGGGCACCCATGCCCCCCCCTTCATTCAAGGGGTTCTAAGTCTACAAACTGTCAAGTCTTAGAATTGATGAAGGGGCTGTGACTCTCTGTTTTTATGATTTGACTTAGACTTTTGTTCACTTGATCTAGAACTTTTCTGCTTATACAGATCAAGTGAGAATCTAGTAGGCTTCCTATTTACTTAACTTTTTAGAACAGTATAATTAACTAGCCAGCACCATAAGTCTGCATGAATCAGACTATTCTGACTGCTGCTTTGACTCTGCTGTCCCTTATGGTAACCCCACCCACCTTCTCTTTGGTGATTGAATTCTGCCACTTGGCTCCTGCCACCCCAGGATCCAATTACTCCTATTGCATTTAGGTTTTTCCATTGAGTGGCTGCAGTTCCCACTATAAAGTCTCACTTACGGAGATGAGCAATCATGGAGATCTCCAAGGATGCTAGGACTCCACTCACCAAATTATTTCTCAAAGTATTGGTGAAAGGTATGTCGTCTAGATACTCCCAGTGTGGATGAATAGATCTTAAACGACAAAGCCACTCTAACATTCTAATCTTTCTAAACCTCTGAACCCCTTCCTCTACATTAAACCAAGGGAGGTCAGGCATTTCCAATTCACATACGGTGGGAAACTTTTTGTCCATGTTTCAGTCAGATAACCAACCAATTAGAGCCCTTTCTAACTTCCGGAGCTACATTAAACGCAGAATCTCTGCCTAGTGAGCTATAAGAGGAGGTAATTGAGAGGATGTGAGCGCTGGTTGATCCATGACTTGGCCCACGCAATCAGAGGCTCCTTACTCTGCTGTCCTTGGGATGTATGTTCTATTCATGTGTTGCTGAGACTATCTGGACTGTGTATGTGACTGACCCCCCACCAAGGCCTCTATATATATTTAAGATTCAGGCAGGTAGATGCAGAGAACTACTCATCTTGCAACCACCCAAGACAAGCCTCATATGTAAGTTCCTTTGTTTATTAAAACCACAATCTACCAATCTGGAGTGCTCTTCCTCTTTCTCCGGCCTCGCTTTGCCCTCTGTTGTAGGGGGCTACTTTTGAATGTCACCCAGGGAACTCCCAAGAATTGCAAACCAACAATTGGCAAGCCAGCCAGAAGACTGAAGAAATGGGTCTTGGGAAAGAGGCATCCATAGGGGAAATCCTGAGTTGGCCATCGATCTCTATGTGGGCAGGGGTGATGCATAGTTAGATGCCTGTGGACTGCTGCATGACTAAAGGGACACCCCAAAAATGTTGGCAGGTTTAATGTGTTTGTTTGAGGAACCACACACAGTGGCTGCAGCAAAGAAGGGAAACAAATGGCCGCAACAGTGGGCTGGTCTCTACTGTGGGCACTTCATTTGGCCACTTATGCCCAACTAGAAGCTGAAGCTCAAGTTAGACAGTTGGAAGAAGAGCTGAGGCTAGAGAAGGATGTGTGATTGTTCATTACTCTGCTAGCTTTGGGGCAGAGTAGGATAATAAGTTGGAGGCAATAGCATGTCCATTTTGCAAAGCTAGGAGGGCACAAGCTGCTGCAGGTTAAGGTCTGACACAAAGCCTGAGTCACTAAGACATGGAATCCCTGCGAAAGTGAGGAGAACAAAGGGGAGAGTGTTGTGGTGATCCACAATGAAAAGGATGAAGTACCTTACGCCATCTGACCCCTAATACAAATGAAAAATTTAAATAGTAATTACCCAGATTTCTAATAATAGAGAAATATACCCCGAAACTCCTAAGAGAAAAACTTGCATTCTTTCTCTGTCTACTGAAGTTGTAGATCTCATAATGTCTTTGAAATGTAAATACCCCAGGAGCTAACTAAAACACTGCCCAGGATTGCTCCAGACTGAATTGGGAAAAGGTGGCAGGAAGAGGCCTTTTAAAATACATACTGCTATAGAAGCTCCCTTGCCCAATATCTAGTCCACAGCCTCTATATGATTATTGGTCAAGGGCAAATACAAATCTTAAAAGTCTTCTCCACAAATATTAATAAAAAGCTTTATCTATTTGAGTGCCTAATCTGAACTTGTTCTGTCTGCCAGAGACACATTTGGATTCAACTATTATTTATAAACCAGTGAGTTTTGTATTGTTGTATGTGATTCATGATTAAAATTTTGGAATGAAAGCTACATGATCTCTGTGTCTGTATGTTTTTGCATGTTTGTTTTTACATGTTACATATATATGATATATTTCTACATCCGAATGGTATTGTCAAAATTAATTTATAAACGAGTTCTATTTAATTGGCTTAAAGAAAAAAAGCTTTAATATCAATAATGTACTTAGGTAAAACTAATACTTAATTTTCATCTTTGAGAAGAACAAAGTTTCCTTGAACTGTTGGTTTTTTCTTGATAAGATTATGAAAGGTTTTTATTTACCTTTTAAGTCATCTACCTAGAAAACAAAGATTCTGTGTTTTATCAAAATAATTTTCTGTGCTTCATGTGTCTTATCAGTTCTTCCATTACTTAAGAAAACTGAGTCTTCTCTGTTAAAAGAGCTAAGATTTTTTATAACTGTGTAACTTTCTGATTTTGCCTTCAAAGTCCTTAATTGTCACCTTCGCTAAATAGATAACTAAATATTGTTTTACAGTGACCTATAAATCTATTCAAGCAAGTCTTTTAAAATCTTTTGATATTTTTGACAAATTTTCCAAAAATCAAATTCTAAATGAAGTCTTTTTGCCTTCAAACTAACTTTGGGATTTTCCAGAGGGTTCCTGGAACATCTGAAAGATTTGTCCTCTCTCCTGATAAAAGAGAGATATTAAACTAATTAGGCTTATTTGATGTGTTAAATTTGACATGTTAAATTACTCTACTGACCACAGTAGAGAGCAGCTCACTGTGAAAGCCATTTGTTTTCTTTGTTTGCCACAGTGCACTGCGTGTAGTTTCCAAACATGCATGTCAAACCAGCCAGCATTTTCAGGAGGTCCCTGTACTCAAGCAATGGTCTACAAGCATCTAACATACGGGCCACCCCTGGCCACATAGAGGTCATGACCAGCTCAAAATACCTCTTTGCCCCCACAGATGCTTCTTTCCCAAGACCCATTTTTCAGGTCTCCTGGCTGCCTCACCAATTGGTTCTAAAACACAGAGGGCAAGGAGACACTGAAGAAAGAGACAGAGCACTCCAAATTGGTAGGCAGTAGTTCTAATAAGCAATGAAACTTATATATAAGGATTATCTTGGGCAGCTGCAAGATGAGTAAATCTCTGCACCAGTCCACCAGAATCTTAAAAATTTATATAAGGCATTAACTATGTTTGGTCACATACACAGTCCAGATGGCCTCAACAACACATTACTCTTTCAAGGCTGCATCCTTGAAAATGGCTCCTAGTGTGGGAACAGTGAATAGAATGCACATTCCAAGGACAGGGGAAGAGGTGAGGCACCTCTGATTGCCCAGGTCCAGCGCATGGGTCAACCAGTGGTCAAGTCCTCTCAATGACCTCCTTCAACAATAGTTCTAGTTATTTTTAAAATGATGTTACAGAAATAACCAAATTCCCTTGTCAATTGCATTATAATGAACTCTCATCAGATCTTTAACCATGGCCATTTTAAAGTCTTCTGTCATTTACAGACAGTTATTTTTTTACTCTGATGCTTTTGCAAAAGTATTACTGCAAAAGTGCTTCATATTCAAGGAGATTCATGGAAAACACTGACATGTGCAGGCTTCTGATAAAGAAAAATACACCACTGAACTGAATAAGAATTTACAGAACTCTAAGGAAAAACATGGATGAATTTATAAAACTGCTAACCAGAGATCAAGATCAATAAGAATTAATTACATTGGACTAAATTAACTGATGAGGATGATTATAATTTTTACAAGTTTTGTTTGAAACACTGTTGGTTCTTTTATGCTTTGTTTTTCCACATTTAAGATAATCTTTATCTCTTTTCTCAAGTTACTAACAATTTTCTAACATATACCTTTGTAAACAAAGATGCAACATTTATCTTTTTCTCCCTACCTGATCCCTCCAGGATTCACAAACTCTTGGTGAGTAGTCTTATTTTATGGCAACATACTTATTTGCATAAGTTCAGTAAGAATCTGTTTTCATTGTAACAGGACACAATTGGAAACTTGGTTATATTACCAAGGCTTTGATTGGAATGTCATATTTTAAAATGTGAATAGAATCAGATATGACCAGACAGCTTTAATGAACAGCATATTATGGTAAGAACATCCCTTCCTATGAAGAGTTGGGTTGAGAACATGTTCCATCAATTCACCTCTGTTATGGCTCAGACTCCTAGTCTGACTAAGTTGTATGCCTGTATGCAGCAGAGGAGCACCCTGTCTGCCAGCCCACTGTCTCTGGAAATGCAAGTGCTACTAGGCCTGTGGAATATGTAGATCCTTCAAATGCTTCTGCCCTTATTCCTATGGCAGCCCCTGAGGCCTGTAGATAGGTAATAGAAGAAATTTCCACTAATGCTTGGTGTACAGATGGGTCTAGTCGGGGCAACCCGCCCACATGCATTTCAGTGGCTATTCAGCCCAACACTGACACCATCTGGATGGAAAGAGGAATGAACCATAGCGGCCTATGGGCTGAACTCAGCAATTTGGCTGGTGATCACTCATGTGCCCTGGCTATTAGCCCTTAGCACTGACAGTTGGGCTGTTCTAAAGGGTTTAACTCTATGTCTTGGACAATGGGAAACCAAGGGATGAATAATCACAAATAAGCCCTCATGGAGTCAAGTTATGTAGAAAGACATTTAGGTTCACCTGCAGGAGCCTGAGGCAGTCCTCACTGTCTTCCACAGCATATTGGGTGCATAGAAAGAGGGGCCACTGTAGCATCCAGGTGTGATGGCATATTACCAAGGATGCCAGATTGCCCTTGGAAGACAGTGACTTGGTTAATGCAGCAACATGTCCTGTTTGCTCTAAACAACAGCCAAGGCAACTGCCAAAGGAGTCTGGGGTCATCCACCAGAGTTCCCAATTCATGAGGCATTGGCAAATTGATTATATTAGCCCCCTCTATCTCAGTGAAGGTGCTAAATACACTTTGGTTTGTGTGGCCATGGCATCTGGCCTAACCCGAGCTTTCCATTGTTGCCACTCAAACTAGGCTGCCACCATTAGGAGACTAGAGAAGCTGAGTACCATGTACAGATACTTTCATAGAATAGACAGTGACTGGGGGTTCACATTTCAAATGTCATGGTATGCAATTCTGGCAAAAGTACATCACATTCAGTGGAGGTTCTATCTTCCCTATAGTTCACAAGCAGCAGTGCTGGTAGGAAGGAAAAATGGAATATTAAACAGCAGATTAAATTATCAACAGGTAAAACAACCCTGGCTGAGTGGACTAAAGTATGGTCCCAGGTTTTATTACATTTGAATGATCAAACAGTAGAGTCTGTTTCCCCATATGCCAGACTGGTTGAGACACCCAACACCGTGAAGGTATAAAAAGGTGTGAAGGTCATGGGAGACAACTATTGCTTTGACCCTCATCATGGATCAACATGCTATGCTGCTGAGAACACCAAGCCCCATCACACCTAAGAAAAGTGTTATCTACTGAAATTTGCAATGGTTGCAAATCCCAATCATCCCACCAGGATGGGTGAGTTACTTTGGACCTCTGGATTGAAGGAGAACTACTCAGTCTCCACTGGGATGCCACCGTCCTACTGCAAGTCAGACCTATTGAAGCACAATATACCTGGAATGGAACACGCACCATTGAAAGAGGGGAGAAGGTGGAAGTCCTGGTCAGCATATCCCACCCACAGTTCATCTCCTCATGCCTGACAGTGCTGCCTCCCCTGGCAACATGTATGGCATGCACAACCAGGTCAGATTCCTAAAGCTGCAGTCATGTTAACATCTACACATCAGACAAGTGTTATAGAAGGAGAAGACCTTCCCATACAAATTCCTGCTAAATATCTGTCTTTTTAACCTTAGACTCCTGCTGCCCCTGTCCTATGGTGTCCAGTCACCCACCGGATGGGCACATTTTCCACTGCCAGGATCATCTGGCCATTGTCTTTATTCCTGCCATTGGCCTAGAGGACATTACAGCACACATAGAATCCTTTACTAGATTCACCCAACAACCCTCTAAAATAGGATGACCTTGGACAGTATTACTGCCTCACAAGGAGGCACCTATGCCATTACCCAAATAGAATGTTGTATGTTCATACCTGATGAGTCTACTAGTGCATCATCTTTATTAAATCACCTGAGAACACAAGTGAATGCCCTGAGTGATCCAACTTCTAGCCTAGGGGACTTCGTAAATCAATGGTTTGGATCATGGGGTTCGTGGTGGAAAAAATTGTTACTTACAGTAAGAATCATTATCTTTATCTGTGTTTTCTCTTGTAGGTGCTTATACTGTTGCTGAGGCATCTACCTCCAGTGTGGCCAGATAGCTGCCAATTGAGCCACCTCCATGGTCATAAAACTCCTTGCTGGTTGCTTAGAGACATTGCAGAAGAGGGGGATGTATAAGATTGTAAGAGCTGATCACCAGGGATGGAGTGTTAGAGGAGGTTATTGAGAGGACGTGACCTCTGGTTGACCTGCAAATTGGACCTGGGCAATCGATGGCTGCTTACCCCTTCCCCTGTCCTTGGAATGTACATTCTGCCCACCAGTGGGCAGACTAGTGTGGACTAGGAGCTGTTTCAAGGATGCAGCCTTGAGAGAGTAACGTATTGTTGAGACAATCTGGACTGTGCACGTGATGGAACCCTGTTAAGGCCTCTATATAAACTTTTAAGATGCTGGCTGGTGGGTGCAGAGATCTACTTGTCTTGCAGCTACGCAAGACAAGCCTCATATGTAAGTTCCGTTGCTTACTAAAACTGCCACCTACCAATCTAGAGTAGTCTCTTTCTTGGTCTCTTTCTTGTCCTCCAAGAATGGGGGCCAATTTCAAATTTCACCCAGGGACACCCAAGGTTGCAAACCAACATGAGCTCATATCAGTAAATTCAGCCTGATCCAACTTCATGCACCTTCCACCATTATCCTACATTCGTAGCATACATTTGTACAATTTCCCCAGATTTCTGCTTATATAAATTAGAAAACTCAGTTCACTTGGAGTGTAGTGCACTCCCTCATGGATCATGCTTTGCACCTCATCTTTAGAGGCCTGCTGGGACCTGAATATAGTTATAGGTCTAGAAGCAGAGAAGGGTGATGGGAGTGGATGCTAAGGGGTCTCACCATTATCTTACATGGCAATTGCCTGAAGGGAGGCAATTACCATTTCCTCAAGCAATGCTGTGTTATTCCCCACAGACAGGTGGAGAGGACCATACGACTGTGGGAGGGGAAACTGGCAGTGAAGATGCTGCTGCCAGTGGGGGTAAGGAGGCCACTTTTGCTATAGTTGGGGAAGACACTTTTCCTGGGGTTGAGGATGTCAATTTAGCTAGGGGTAAGGAGGTCGATTCCACTGAAGACGGCGAGGCCGCTTCCACTGGGGGTGGGAAGACCTCTTTCACTGGCAAAGAAGATTTATCAGTATTTAGGGGCTCAATGTCTCCAGCTTCATCAGGGTCTACCCATTAATTTCCATCCCAATTTGCAGGATCCCATTATTTCCTAATCAATGCCTTCACTTTAACAGTAGACACTCTGCAAGGCTGAGAGTTAAATTTGTGTTGTAACTCTGCCAATTAAAAGGTGAAGTTCTGTGTTTGATTTTTAGCAATTTTAGCTCTACTTCTACAGGAGATAAGACTCTTCTCTAGGGCACACAGAGAACCTCTTAGGTCATTTACATGACACTTGAGCTAGGTATTCAAATCCCTGAGCTTATCCTTTTCTTACACCACTTTGTCCAGCAACATTAGGAGCAAACAACCAACATCATTTAATTCCTTAATTTTCAAAAAATGTTGAACACTATCATTCACTGAATCACTTTGCCTATTGCTTCTTATAAGTGGTTGATTAAGAGTATATATTTTGTGTATCTCTATAAACAGTTCCCATCATGGACTATCAATGTTTTCTTTAATAGTGGAAATAGAGACATCAGTGTCTTTAAATCTAATCAGATTAGAGAGCCAATCCCAGAAACAACAGAACCAAATTATTTAGGTCTATTACCCATTTTGAGTTAATTTCTGTGAAGGGTGTAAGTTCTCTAACTACATTCATTATTTTGATAATTTTCTGTAGTGGTATATGTTCCTTTCTTTTTAGTTTTTGTGTATCTATTGTAGGTTTTTAATTTGTGGTTACCATGGGGTTCATATACATCAAATACTACTATATACACTTCTTTTAAATTGGTAGTCATTTAAGTTCAAACACATTCTAAAAAATCTACATTTTTGACACACCCGCCCCCCACATTCTGTGGTTTTTGATGTCATATTTTACATCTTCACGCGTATCCCTCTACTGTTTATTAGTTATAGTTGCTTTTACAATTTTTTGTCTTTAAATCTACATGCTGGCTTCTTTGAATGATCTTCAATTCTTACTATACATTTGCTTTTCCTAGTGGGATTTTCCTTTTCCTATAGATTCTTACTTCTTTTCCATTTAGAGAAGACCCTTCAACATTTTCTTTTAGGGTATGTTTAGTATTGCTGAATTCTCTTCGCTTGTCTGAGCTCTTTCTCTCTCCTTCTATTCTAAATGATGATCTTGCTGGGTAGAGTACCCTAGGTTGCAGGTTTTTTCCCTCAGCACTTTGAATATTTCATGCCACTCCCTTCTGGTCTGCAAAGTTTCTGCAGAGAAATTAACTGATAGCTTTATGGGGATTCCCTTGCATATGACTCTTTCTCTCTTGCTGCCTTTAGAACTCTCTCTTTTGCCATTTTATTTGTGGTATGTCGGTGTAGGATCTGTTTGGGTTCATCTTGTTTGGGACCCTCTGTGCTTTCTATACCTTGATATCTATTTCTGTCTTCAGGTTTGGGAAGTTTTCAGTGATAATTTCCTCAAGTACATTTTCAATCCCGTTCTCTCTCTTCTCCTTCTGGGACCCAAATTATGTGAGTATTGGTATGCTTAATGTTATCTCAAAAGATCTCTTAAACTATTCTCACTTTTTAAACTTGTTTTTCTGTATGACCAAGTTCTGGTTGGGTGATTTCCATTATTCTAACTTCCAGATCACTTATGTGCTCTTCTGTATCACTTAGTCTACTATTCATTCCTTCTAGGGAGTTTTTTATTTCAGTTATTGAATTCTTCATTTCTGATTAGGTCTTTTTTATATCTTCTAGTCCCTTGTTAAAATTCTCACTGTGTTCATCTATTCCTTTTCCTAATTCAGTTACCATTCTTATTACAATTGCTTTAAATTCTTTATCTGGTAAATTATTTGTTTCATTATTTGCTTTTTCAGGGGTTTTCTCTTGATTTTTCAGTTGAAACCAGTTCCTCTGCCTTTTCCTTTTGCTTAACTTTCTCTGACTCTATGAATTTAAGTGAAACAGTTACCTACTGTGGTCTCAAAAGGGTGTCCTTACGTGGAAGCATCCCTACGCAGGCTACATATGCCCAATGCCTTTGGTGGGAGAGCTGGATTTGACATGCATGCAAGTCACATCTTTCCTCAGGGTGTGCTGGCAGCTATTGCCTTGGTAGAAGGAGGGGCCAGAGATGGAGGTGCTAGTGCTGGAGCCAGGTGTGAGTCAGGGTTCCCCCTCTGCTCAGTGGCCATCACTGCCCTATCCAGGTCAGAGTCTGCTCCCAAGTTGCTGAAGCAGAAGTCCTGAGGGTCAGGCCAAAGCTGGCTCTGTTCCCTTAAGTGTATGCTTTCCCCTCTCCCAGCATCAGGACCCTTGACTCAGAGGAAGGGGAGTGCTGAAGCAACGGGGGCCCACTAGTGCTTTCAGCTCATGTCAGCCTATAACAGTGGTCCAAGCTGCCTCTGATGCACTACCTGTGCAGGTATCCGCATTGTTTCCCTCACTCTGCTCATGCGCAGTATTGGGTCCAAGTCCCCTTTGTCCCTCACAGACAATCACTACCCCAGCCTTTGCCACCCCTGCCCTGTTGTGGAGCCACATCACAGGACAGGGGGTCCCACGTGGACTCTCAGCATGTATCTGGGGGTGACCCATGACGGAATGGCCGCTGTCAGAGTTCTGGGCTGCTTCTGGTGTGCTACTTGAGTAGGTGCCAACAATGGCCACTGCTGTCCCACCCAGCAGTTGCCCTGGGACTGAGTCAAATTCTGCATCCACATCTGAGCTTTCTCCCAGACCATGGCAGCCCTAAATCCAATCCCATGCTGCAATGTGGAATAATGGGGGCTGGAGTATTCGCATGGCTCAGGCTGGGGCACTTGCTGAAGCAGTTGCAGGAAACCAGCAGCCACTTGAGGAGTCCTCACTCTGGCCTCTCCACCCTGCCTCAGGGGCAAGTCAGCACATACGCATGCCTCAGGAGTGGAGTCTAGGCTGCCCTAGCCCTCCTGTTAGTTCCAATGGTCCCAATCAGTCAAGCATGCTTGTCTCCCCTGTGTAGGACCTCACAACTAGAGGATCCAATCTGTGGCTTGACCCACTCACTCCCCAGAGTGAATCTACACCCATATTTTCTCCCTTTTCCTCTGAGTCCCCTCCCAGGGATACTGGTCCTGATCTGATCACTTCCCTTCCTATCCAGTTACGTGTGGATCTTTCTTACAGCTTTGGTTGTGCATGAGTCTTTCTGCCAGTTTCCAGTTAGTTTTCAATGAGAATTGTTCCACATGTAAATGTATTTTTGATGTGTTTGTGTGGGGAGGTGAGCTCTATGTCATCCTACTCCGTCATCTTGATCAATCCCTCAGTGTGGTTTTGGTTTGCATTTCTTTAGTGACTGTTTATATTGACCATCTTTCCATGTCTTTATTGGTCATTTGCAAATATTCTTTGGAGAATATTCAATCTTTGCCCATTTCTAATGGATTATTTGTCTTTTAATTACTGAGTTGCAAGAACTTTTATATTCTTGATATAAATCCCTCATCAGATATATGACTTAGATATATTTTTCCTATTTTGTGGGTTGTCTTTTCGCCTTATTGACAGTGTCCTTTGAATCCCAAAAGTTTTTAATTTTGAGGAGTCCAATTTATGTATTCTATTCTTTTGTCATTTATGCTTTTGGTGTCATGTGTAGAAAACCACTGCCTAATCCAATCTTGAAGACTTCTTCACTTTCTTTGAAGAGTTTTATACTTTTTATCCCTTATATTAAGGTCTATGATCCACTCTGAGTTAATATTTGTGCATTATCTGATGTAAAGATCCCAATTCATTCTTTTGCGTGTGGATACACAGTAACCCCAGCACCATTAGTTGGAAAGAGTGTTCCTTCCCCATTGAATTGTCTTGGCACTACTGATGAATCTCAATAGATGATAAACATTAGGGGTTATTTTTATGGACTCATTAAATTCTATTGATGCGTATGTCTATTCTTATACAAATACCACAGTACCACCCTATCTTGATTACCGTAGCTTTATAGTAAATTATGAAATCAGAAACTGTGAATTCTCCAACTTTGTTCTTTTTCAAGATTATTGGATATTCTGGGCTCTTTGTATTTCTGTATGAATTTTAACATTTGCTTTCCAGTTTATGCCAGAAAACAGATGGGATTTCTATAGGAATTCCATTGAATCTATAGATGAATTTGGGGAGCATAGCCATCTTAAAAATCTTAAATACACCCCCCCAAAAAACAATAAGTAAATAAATAAAATTTTTTTAAAAATCTTAAATATTCCAATCTATGAACATGGGATGTCATTCATTGATGCAGATATTATCTAACTTCTTTCAAGTATGTCTTATATTTTTTAATAGACTTTATTTTTCAAAGCAGTTTTAGGTCCAAGTAAAACAGAGTAGAAGATACAGAGATTTCCTATATACCCCTTGCCCCTGCACATGAATAGCCTCCCCAATTAAAAACATCCTCCATGAGAGTAGTACATTTGTTACAACTGATGAATCTACATGGACAAATCATTATCACCCAGAGCCTCTAGTTTACATTAGAGTTCAATTCTGATGTACATTCCATGGGTTTAGACAAATGTATAATGTCATGTATCTACCATTATGGAATCACACAAAATTGTTTTAATGCTCTAAAAATCCTCTGTACTCTGCCCATTCACCCTTTCCTCCTCCCTAATCCCTGACAACAACTGCTATTTTTACTGTTTTCATAGTTTTGCCTTTTCCAGAATATCATAAAGTTGGAATCACATAGTATGTAATTTTTTCAGATGGACTTCTTTCACATGATAATATGCATTTAAGTTTCCTCCATGACTTTTCGTGGCTTGATAGCTCTTTTTTTTTATATAGCAATTTTTAGGAATATTTAGTGATATTTCATTGTCTGAGTGTACCATATTTTATTTATCCATTCTCCTACAGAAGGACATCTTGTTGTTTCCAAGTTTGGGCAATTAAGAATAAAGCTGACAACAGTGTTAAGCAATTATATTCCAATAAAGAGCTAAAAAAAAAAAGAATAAAGCTGATATATAGCCAAGACACGGAAGCAACCTAAATGTCCATTGACAAATGAATGGATAAATAACATATGGTATATATGTATATATACACACTGGTATATTTCTCAGCTATAAAAAAGAACAAAATAATGCCATTTGCAGCAACATAAGTGAAGTAGGTCAGACAAAGACAAATATCATATGATATCACTTATATGTGGAATCTTAAAAAAATGATACAACTGAACTTATTTACAAAACAGAAATAGACTCACAGACATAGAAAACAAACTTATGGTTACCAAGGGGGAAAGTAGGGGGCAGGGACAAATTAGGAGTTTGGGATTAACAGATTAACACTACTGTATATAAAACAGATAAACAACAAGGACCTACTGTATGGAACAGGGAACTAAATTCAATATTTTGTAATAACCTATCATGGAAAGGAATCTGAAAAGAATACATACGTGTGTGTGTGTGTGTGTGTATGAATTACTTTGCTGTACACCTGAAACTAATACAACATTGTAAATCAACTACACTTCAACAAAAAGTTACCTGTTTTGAAAAAAAAGAATAAAGCTGATATAAACATCCATGTGCAAGTTTTAGTGTGGACATAAGTTTTCAGCTCCTTCAGAAAAATACCAAGGAGCATGATTGCTGGATCATATGGTAAAAGTATGTTTACTTTTGTAAGAAACTGCCAAAGTATCTTCTAAAGTGGCTGTACCACTTTGCATTCCCATCAGCAATGAATGAGAGTTTCTGTTCTTCTACATCCTTGCTAGCATTTGGTATTGTCAGCGTCCTGGATTGTGGCCATTCTAATAGGTGTATAGTGGTATCTCATTTTGGTTTCAATTTTCATTTCCCTTATGATATATGATGTGGAATACTTTTTCATATGCTTAATTTCTACGTATGTATCTTCTCTGGTAAGGGGTCTGCTAAGGCCTCTTGGCCATGTTTTAATTGTGTTATTTTCTTATTGTTGAGTTTTAAGAGTTCTTTGCATATTTTGACAACAGTTGTTTATTAGGTATATCTTCTTTTTTTTAAGAACTTTTATTGAGATATAATTGACTTACAATAAACTGCATATATTTAAAGTGTACAATTTGATTTTTTTCTTATTAGTAATGTATATATGGCAATCCCAATCTCCCAATTCATCCCACCCCAATACCCCCGCCCCCCCGCTTTCCCCACTTGGTGTCCATATGTTTGTTCTCTACATCTGTGTCTCTATTTCTGTCTTGCAAACTGGTTGATCTGTACCATTTTTCTAGATTCCGCATATGTGTTAACATACGATATTTGCTTTTCTCTTTCTGACTTACTTCACTCTGTATGACAGTCTCCAAGTCCATCCATGTCTCTACAAATGTCCCAATTTCATTCCTTTTTACAGCTGAGTAATATTCCATTGTATACATGTACCACTTCTTCTTTATCCATTCATCTGTTGATGGACATTTACCTTGCTTCCATGACCTGGCTATTGTAATAGTGCTGCAATGAACATTGGGGTGCATGTGTCTTTTTGAATTATGGTTTTCTCTGGGTATGTGCCCAGTAGTGGGACTGCTGAGTCATATGGTAATTCTATCATTAGTTTTTCAAGGAATCTCCTACTGTTCTCCATAGTTGCTGTATCAATTTACATTCCCACCAACAGTGTGAGAGGGTACCCTTTTCTCCACATCCTCTCCAGCATTTACTGTTTGTAGATTTTCTGATGATGCCCATTCTCACCGGTGTGAGGTGATACCTCATTGTACTTTTGATTTGCATTTCTCTAATAATTAGTGATGTTGAGCAGCTTTTCATGTGCCACTTGGCCATCTGTATGTCTTCTTTGGGGAAATGCCTATTTAGGTCTTCTGCCCATTTTTTGATTGGTTTGTTTGTCTTTTCAGTATTGAGCTGCATTCACTTTTTATATATTTTGGAGATTAATCATTTGTCTGTTGATTCATTTGCAAATATCTTCTACCATTCTGAGGGCTGTCTTTTCGTCTTGCTTATAGTTTCCTTTGCTGTGCAAAAGCTTTTAAGTTTCATTAGGTGCCACTTATTTATTTTTATTTTTATTTCCATTACTCTAGGAGGTGGGTCAAAATATCTTCTACAAATATTATCTCCCAGGCTGTGGTTTGTCTTTTCATTTTCTTAACAGTCTTTTGTAGAGCAGAAAATTTTAATTTTAATTAAGTTCAGTTTATCAATCCATTTTTTCACAGACTGTGCATTTGGTGTTGCACCTATAAAACCACTGCCAAACCCAAAGTCACCTAGATTTTCTCTGATGTTATATTCTCAAAAAGTTTTATATTTTTTTTACATTTCGGTCTATACTCTTATTTTGAGTTGTTTTTGTGAAGGGTATATGGTCTGCATCTAGATTCATTTATTTTTCTTCTTTGCATATGGATGCTCAGTGATTTCAGCACCATTTGTTGAAAAAATTATTTTGGGTTCATTGTATCGTCTTTGCTCTTTTGTTAAACTTATGGTACTAGCATAAAAATAGACACATAGACCAATGGAACAGAATAGAGAGCTCAGAATTAAGCCCTTGCATATACAGTCAACTAACATTTGATAAGGAAGCCAGGAACATCCAGTAGGGAAAGGATAGTCCCTTCAACAAATGGAATCAGGAAAACTGAATAACCACATGCAGAAAAATGAAATTGGACCCCTATCTTACACCATTTACAAAAATTATCCTGAAATGGATCAAAGACTTAAACAAGACCTAAAACCGCAAAAGTCCTAGAAGAAAACATAGGGAAGATGCTCCCTGACATTGGTCTTGGCAATGTTTTTTTTAATGTTGCACCAAAAGCACAAGTGACAAAAGCAAAAATCAACAAGTGGGACTACATTAAACTAAAAAGTTTCTGCACAACAAAGGAAAAAATCAACAAAATGAACAGGCAACTTATGAAGTGGAAAAAAATATTTGCTAATCATGTATCAGATAAGGGAGTAATATCAAAAATATATAAAGAACTTATACAACACATACAACTCAATGATTAAAAACAACAATCCAATTTTTTCAATGGACATAAGAACAACATAGATATTTTTTCAAAAAAAGAAACCCAAATGGCCAACAGGTACATGAAAAGGTGCTCAACATTATTAAGCATCAGAGTAAAGTAAACCAAAGCTACAGTGAGATATCACCTCACACCTGTAAGACTACAGGTCATCAATAAATCAAGAGATAACAAGTGTTAGCAAGGATGTGGAGAAAAGGGAACCCTTGTGCAGTGTTGGTGGGATTGTAAGCTGGTTCAGCCACTATGGTGGAAAGTATGGAGATTCCTCAGAAAATTAAAAATAGAACTAATATATTATCCAGCAATTCCACTTCTCAGTATACATCCAAAGGAATGAAAGCAGTTAACAAAGAGATATATGAACTCCTATGTTTACTGCATCATTATTTACAATAGCCAAGATATGGAAACAAACTGTCCATTAATGGATGAATGGATAAAGAAGATGTGGTATGTATATATGCAATGGAATACTACTCATTCATTAAAAAAAAGGAAATTCTGCTCTTTGCAACAACATGAATGGACCTTAAGGACATCATGCTAAGTGAGATAAGTCAAACAGAGAAAGACAAATAATCTATGATAGCTCTCATATATGGAACCTAAAAAGCCCAAACTCATAACAGCAGAAAATAAAATGGCCTTTATCAGGAATTGGGGGGTGGGAGAATGGGAGAGATGTCATTTAAGAATAAATACTTGCAAATAATATATAAATAATTCCTAGAGATCTATACACAGCACTGTCATTATAGACAACAAAACTGTATTAAACATTAAATTTGCTAAGGAACTAAATTAATTGCTCCCAATATTAGAATAAATGATAACTATGTGATGCAATAGAGATGCTAGTTAATGGTACAATGGCAATCATACTGCAAAATAAATATATTAAATTAATATGAGGTACACCTTAAACTTACACAATGTTATGTATCAAATACAATTCAATAAAAAAATTAAAAACAGAAAGTCATGAAACCACAAAAGAAAAGATGAAGAGAGGAAGAGAGGAACAAAGGAACTACAAACAGCCAGAAACCAATTAACAATATGATAGGTCCATACGTATCAATAATTACTCTGAATGTAAATTAAATTCTCCAATCAGAAGACCAAGAGTGGCTGTACAAATTTAAAAAAACAAACAAACCAAGACCCAACTCTATGACGCCTACAAGAGACTGACTTCAACTTTAACGACACACATCGATTAAAGATAAGATATTCCATGCAAATGGAAAGGAAATATAAGCAAAAATATAGCTATACAGTAGTCTCCCCTTATCCATGGATCATGTTCCAAGATCCCCAGTGGATGTCTGAAACTGCAGATAGTATAGAGGCATACAAATATATACACTATGTTTTTTCCTATGGATACATACCTATGGTAAAGTTTAATTCACAAATTAGACACAATAAGACATTAACAATAACTCACAATAAAATGGAACAATTCTAATATACTGTAATAAAAATTATATGAATGTGGTTTCTCTCTCTCTCTCTCAAAATATCTTATTGTACTATACTTACCCTTCTTCTTGTGATAATGTGAGGCAATAAAATACCTACATGATGAGATGAAGAGAGGTCCGTGGTTGTATGTCAGGAGCAGACTATGTCAATGGTTGGGGATTCCAGGTGGGACAGAGTGGAATGGTGTGAGATTTCATCATTCAATTTAAAATTTATGAAATAAAAAGGATCATAAGAGACAGCTATGAACAACTATGCCGATAAATTGGACAACCTAGAAGAAATGGATAAATTCCTAGACACAACCTACCACAACTGAATCATGAAGAAACAGAAAATCTGAATAGACTGATTACAAGGTAAGGAGATTAAATCAGTGTTCAAAAACCTTCCAACAAACAGAAGTCCAGGACCAGATGGCTTCACTTGTGAATGGTACCAAACATTTAAAGTAAAATTAATACCAATCCTTCCAAACTCTTCCAAAAAAAAAAAAACAACAGAAAAGGAGGAAACACTTTCAAACTCATTTTACAAGGCCAGTATTATCCTCATAATGAAACCAGGCAAGGACACCACAAAAAGATACTGACAAGCCAATATCCCTGATAAATACAGATGCAAAAATCCTCAACAAAATATTATCAAAATGAAATCAACCCTATAAAAGAATCACAGACCATGATCAAATGGAATTTATTCCAGGGATCAACATCTGCAAATTAATCAATGTGATATACCACATTAACAAAATGAATGGTAAAAATCACATGAACATCTCAATAGATGCAGAAAAAGCATACAACAAAATTCAACATCCATTTATGATTTTTAACAATTTCAACAAAGTCTATATAGAGGGAACATACCTCAACATAATAGAGACCATATATGAAAAACCCAAGCTAACACCACACCTAATGGAGAAAACCTGAAACCCTCCTCTAAAAATTGGGAACAAGACAAGGATGACCACTCCCTCTCTCTTTTTTTTAAATTAATGGATTTTATTTAAATTATTTATCTATTTTGAAAGATTTATTTATTTATATATGTATTTATTTATTGGCTGCATTGGGTCTTCATTGCTGCATGCGGGCTTTCTCTAGTTGTGGCAAGTGGGGGCTACTCTTCATTGTGGTGCGCGGGCTTCTTATTGCAGTGGCTTCTCTTGTTGTGGAGCATGGGCTCTAGGCATGCAGGCTTCAGTAGTTATGGTGTATGGGCTCAGTAGTTGTGGCTTGCAGGCTCTAGAGTGCAGACTCAATAGTTGTGGCGCACAGGCTTAGTTCCTCTGCAGCATGTGGGATCTTCCCAGACCACGGCTGTGTCCCCTGCATTGGCAGGCAGATTCTAAACCACTGCACCACCAGGGAAGTCCCAAGGATGCCCACTCTCACCACTTTTATTCAATATAGTAGTGGAAGTCCTACCCACAACAATTAGGCAAGAAAAAGAAATAAAAGGCATTCCAATCAGAAAAGAAACATTAAAACTGTTGCTATTTGCAGATGATATATTATATATGGAAAACCCTAAAGACTTCATCAAAAATCTCTTAGAACTAATGAACAGATTCAGTAAAGTTGCAGGATACAAAATCAAAAAAAAAGTTGCATTTCTATACATTAATAATAAACTATCATAAAGAGAAAGAGGAAACCAATCCCTTTTACAACCTCATCGAAAAAAATTCTTAAGAATAAATTTAACCAAGGAGGTGAAAGACCTGTACACTGAAAATTAGAAGACATTTATGAAAGAAGAATAAATAAATGGAAAGACATTCCATGTTCATGGACTAGAAGAATTCATGTTGTTAAAACGTCCAAACCACCCAAAGCTATCTACAGATTCAACGCAATCCCTATCAAAATTCCAAAGGCACTTTCCAAAGAAATACAACAAACAATCCTAAAATTTCTTTGGAACTACAAAATACCCCAAGTAGTCAAAGCAATCTTGAGAAAGAATAACAAAGCTGGAGTCATCACACTTCCTGATTTCAAACTATATTACAAAGTTATAGTAATCAAAACAGTATGGTATTGGCATTAAAAACAGACACATAGATCAATGGAACAGAAAAGAGAGCCGAGAAACAAATCTATGCATATATGGTCAATTAATTTATGACAAAGGAGCTAAGATATACAGTTGGGAAAGGGAAGTCTCTTCAATAAATGGTACTGGGAAAACTAGACAGTCACATGCAAAAGAATGAAACTTAACAGCTACCTTACACCACACAAAAAAATTAACTCAAAATGACTCAAAAACTTGAATGTAAACCTGAAATCTTAAAAAAAAAATAACTCCTAGAAGAAAACATAAGCAGTAATCTCCTTGACATTGATATTGGTAAGAATTTTTTCGATTTGACACCAAAAGCAAAAATAACAAGTGCGACTACATCAAACCAAAAAGCTTCTGTATAGTAAAGGAAACCATCACCAAAATGAAAAGGCAACCTACCAAATGGGAGAAAATATTTGCAAATCATATATCTGATAAGGGGCTAATAACCAAAATGTATAAAGATCTCATACAACTCAACAGCCAAAGAAATGCAACTGAAAAATTGGCAGAGTATTGGAAGTGCTAGCCACAATAATCAGATGAAAAAAAGGAATCCAAATTGGAAAAGAAGAAGTAAAACAGTCACTGTTTGCAGATGACATGATACTATGCATAAAAAAATCCTAAAGACATCACCAAAAAACTACTAGAGCTCATCAATGAATTCAGTAAAGGTGCAGGATACAAAATTAACATACAGTTAATTTGCATTTCTGTACACTAACAACGAAGTACTAGAAAGATAAATTAAGGAAACAATCCCATTTACTACCATATCAAAAAGAATAAAACAGCTAGGAATAAACCTACCTAAGGAGGTAAAAGACCTGTACTCAGAAAACTGTAAGACACTGATGAAAGAAATTGAAGACAATACAAATAGATGGAAAGCTAGATGGTGTTCCTGGATTAGAAGAATCGATATTGTTAAAATGACCATACTACCCAAGGCAATCTACAGATTCAATGCAATCCCTATCAAATTATCAATGGCATTTTTCACAGAACTAGAACAAATAATTCTAAACTTTGTATGATACACAAAAGACCTTGAATAGCTAAAACAATCTTGAGAAACAAAAACAGAGCTGGAGGTATCATGCTCTCTGGCTTCAGACTATAGTACAAAGCTAAAGTAATCAAAACAGCATGGTACTGGCACAAAACAGATACAGAGATCAATGGAACAAAATAAAGAGCCCAGAAATAAACCCACACACCTATGGTCAATTTATCTATGACAAAAGAGGCAAGATATACAATGGAGAAAAGACAATCTCTTCAATAAGTGGTGCTGGGAAAACCAGACAGCGACATGTAAAAGAATGAAATTAGAATATTTTCTTATACCATATACAAAAATAAACTCAAAATAGATTAAAAAAATGTAAGACCAGAAACCATAAAACTCCTAGAAGAAAACATAGGAAGAACACTCTGACATAAATAGTAGCAATTTTTTTTTGGATCTATCTCTTAAGGCAAAGGAAACAAAAGCAAAAATAAATAAATGGGACCTAATTAAATTTAAAAGCTCTTGTAGAGCAAAGGAAATCACAAACAAAATGAAAAGACAACCTACTGAATGAGAGAAAATATTTGCAAATGATATTACTGATAAGGGATTAATATCCAGAATGTGTGAACAGCTCATACAACTCAACATCAAAAAAGCAAACAACCCAATTAAAAAGTGGGCAGAACACCTGAATAGACATTCTTCCAAAGAAGACATATAGATGGCCAGCAGGCACATGAAAAGATGCTCAACATTGTTAATCATCAGAGAAAGGCAAGTCAAAACCATTAGATATCACCTAATGCCTGTCAGATGGCTATCATCAACAAGAAAAAAACCCACAAATAAGAAATGTTGGAGAGGATGAAGAGAAAAGGTACCTTTTTGGTATATTGTGGTGGGAATGTAAATTGGTGCAGCCACTGTGAAAAACAGTAGGGAGGTTCCTCAAAAAACTAAAAATAGAACTACCATATGATCCAGCAATTCCACTCCTGGCCATATATCCAACAAAAACCAAAACATTAATTTGAAAACATTTATGCACCCCAATACTCATAGCAGCATTATTTACTATAGCCAAGATGTGAAAGCAATCTAAATGGCCTTCAACAAATGAATGGATAATGAAGATCTGGTATGTGTGTACACACACACACACACACACACACACACACACACACACAAATGGAATACTACTTGGCCATAAAAAGAATGAAATTTTGCCATTTACAACAAAATGGATGGACTTGGAGTACATTATTCTAAGTGAAATAAATCAGACAGAGAAAGGCAAATTCTGTATGGTATCATTTATATGTGGAATCTAAAAAATAAAACAAACTAGTGAATATAACA